>NC_028451.1:46710347-46864280 GCF_000263155.2 Setaria italica | reverse complement strand
CATGGTGAAGTTGTACCCGTGATGCAGAGAACAGTTCCCCCAAGCATGCGCCACCCTCCTTTTTATTTTTAGGAAGAAGCGGTCGATATAACGAGGTGAAAGGCTTGCAGAGCCAGGATAGTAATTAAAGATGCTATACACGCCGATGATTGGAGTGTGAAAGTCCAGACTGCCATGATTGGTGAAAACAGAAAGCTCACTTTAGAAGTCCGGTACTTTTGCAGCAAGAATAAGCCGATAAGGATCGCAGCAGACAGGGCTTCAACTACAGCTGGAGACAAAGGGAAGGATCAGTCTACTAGAAATGCCATTATCAGAAAGATGGTTGTCACTATTTCTTGGTTACAGCTGTCCAACCACTTACACTTGCTGACAGAAGGAAATGGCGCTGTTAGTCCATTGATGGCTGATAATACTGGAAAGAGACAATGAATGAAGCGTCAGATATTAATGGAATCACAAATATAGACTACCTTAACCATGAGGGCAAACCTGAAATAGCAGGAGTCAGTATGCCATCCCCAATGAGCATGCACATCCCCAGTATTGCCATGAACACCATTACTCTTCTAGCTGTTATGCTTCTCTCAAAGAACTTCCCTACCCCAACACATCCTCGTGTGGGATTAGGACCTATCTTCACCTAATAGACAGTATAGGAACGTGTAGATGCAACGTGTGTTTTTATATTACTCGCTGGTATGCTAGAGGATGGAGGATCATCAGTGGATGTACACGGGCCGATCTAGTCAGAATCCGTTGACCGATGAATGGATAAACAAGACCGATGCTTTCTTGGAACGGGCATTTGCAAGGATCAAAGGAGGAAGAGATACTTGGTGTCCGTGTAGCAAATGTGGAAACATGCGTCGGCAAACCAAGTTAGAAATGGGTAAACATCTTGTTAGGCACGGATTTACATCAGACTATACCATATGGATCTACCATGGTGAGGTCGATCGTGGGAGGGACGAGGTCATCAGACAACGTATCGAGCAATATGATGATGACGCCGGGGTGGGAGACATGTTAGATGACTATCATGAAGCTCGTAGGGAGGAGGAGCCCGAGGCTACCGCAAAGGCGTATTACGACATGTTGTCTGCGGCACAGCAACCCCTTCATGGGCATACCAAGGTCTCTCAACTGGATGCCATTGCACGTCTAATGGCCGTGAAGTCCCAGTTTAGCTTGAGTCGAGACGCCTTCGATATTATGTTGACAGTTTTTGGGAGCCTGCTCCCGGCGGGTCACATCTTGCCAAAGTCTATGTATGAGGCACAAAAACTTCTTCGTGCACTTAAGATGCCATACGAGCAGATACATGCTTGCCCGAAGGGATGCATCTTATTTAGGAAAGAATATGAGGAAGCCAAGTACTGTGTGAAGTGCGAATCATCTAGGTTCCTGGAGGTAGACTCTGGTGACGGTCAGAAGAAGCAGCTTGCAATCCCTGTGAAGATCCTACGGTACCTTCCCTTCATACCGAGGATCCAACGGCTGTACATGTGTGAAGATTCCGCGAAACAAATGACATGGCATAAAAACGGACGTCGATACAATGCTGACAAGCTGGTACATCCATCCGATGGTGAAGCCTGGACAAAGTTTGATGCCATTTATGATGAGAAAGCTCGAGAGGCTCGTAATGTACGTGTTGCGCTCGCAACAGATGGGTTCAATCCATATGGAATGGCGGCTGCCCCGTACACATGTTGGCCTATGTTTGTTATCCCCCTGAATCTCCCCCCTGGTGTCATCTTTCAGCGACAAAACATATTTTTATCGTTGATAATTCCAGAATACCCAGGGAATAATATGAGTGTGTACATGGAGCCTCTGATTGATGATTTGATCCGTGCATGGGAGGAAGGGGTATGGACATACGACCGGGCTACAAGGACAAACTTCAAGATGCATATTTGGTACCACTACTCCCTGCATGACTTGCTGGCATATGGTATTTTCTGTGGCTGGTGTGTTCACGGGAAGTTCCCCTGCCCAGTATGCAAGGCTTCAGTGAAGTTTATTTGGTTGACGAAGGGTGGCAAGTATTCTTCATTCGACAAACATCGACAATTCCTTCCTCCTAACCATCCTTTCAGACGAGATATTAGAAACTTTACGAAAGATGTCGTAGTTAATGACCCCGCACCGCAGATGTTGACCTTAGCCTTGGTTCGTGCTCAGTTAGACGCTCTTGAGGTCAATAATCATGAAGGTGGTTTTGTGGGATATGGCGAGCAACATGCTTGGACTCAGAAGTCTTGCTTGTGGAATCTCCCCTATTTTGACGACCTTCTTCTCCCACATAACATTGATGTTATGCACACTGAAAAGAACATCGCCGAGGCAATTTTTGGTACAATCATGGACATTCCTGACAAGACAAAGGATAACGTTAAGGCTAGAGTGGATCAAGCAAGGTTATGCAACAGACCAAAGCTAGACATGACGCCTCCTAGAGCCGGCAAGTCGTGGAGAAAGCCTAAGGCCGATTTTGTCCTGACGAGGGCCCAAAAGAGGGAGGTATTAGAATAGTTCCAAACGTTAATGTTCCCTGATGGGTATGCAGTGAATTTGAAGAGGGGAGTGAACCTAGCTACTATGCGAATCAACGGGCTCAAAAGTCATGATTACCACGTATGGTTTGAGCGCCTACTCCCGGTGATGGTTCGAGGCTATGTCCCTGATCATGTCTGGCAAGTGCTAGCGGAGTTGAGCAATTTCTTCCGTCAGCTTTGTGCTAAGGAATTATCTCGGACTGTGGTTGCAGAAATGGAAAAAATGGCGCCTGTGTTGCGCTGTAAGTTGGAGAAGATCTTTCCTCCTGGCTTCTTCAATCCGATCAGCATATGATTTTGCACCTCCCGTATGAAGCACGAATGGGGGGCCTGTGCAGGATCGTTGGTGCTATTCAATTGAGAGATGTCAAAAGGTTCTTCGAACTAAATGTAAAAATAAATGCAAAATTGAAGCATCCATTGCAGAGGCATACATTCTGGAGAAGGTGTCAAACTTCACAACAAAATACTATGCTGACAACCTTCCTAGCGTGCATAATCCACCCGCTCGTTATAATGACTCAGAAGTTGAATCGAGCCTTAGCCTTTTTCGAGGACAACTTGGAAGTGCAAGTGGTGCGACACAGAAGAAATTGAAACATAAAGAGTGGCGCACTATCATGCTGTATGTATTGACCAACCTTGCCGAGGTGGAGCCGTACATACTATAAGTTGTCAACAAACTAGTTTGTTCTCAATTAATCACTATTCTGGGATCAACTCTCATGTTTCTCGTTGGTACAGAGAAATTCATCGTAATTTCTGGCGTAATTCAAGGGAACATACCCCGCACGAAGCCGAGACCCTTCTTCAAAAGGGTGCGGGTAATGGAATGCCCGATTTTATTTCTTGGTTCAAACATAAGGTACAATCCAATTTCGCTCGTACGTAGATTCACGTTACAAGTTGCTCGTACATGCGAATAATATAACGAACCACCCTACTTCAACTTGCAGGCTCAAACCGATTCGTCTATGAATGTTGAGTTGAGACAGGTTGCCGATGGCTGTGCCTACAGGGTCAGATCTTTTACCGGTTATGACGTAAATGGATATCATTTTCACACAACAAGCTATGAGCAGAGTCGGCCCAATCAAAGAACGACAAATACCGGAGTTTTTACGCTAGGCTTTGATGGTGTCGAGTACTACGGAAGAATTGAAGAAATATACGAACTAACTTTTCATGGTTGCAAAGTTCTTAATCCAGTCATATTCAAATGCCATTGGTTTGATCCATCAGTCGTGAGACGGGCACCTAATCTTGGGTTAGTCGAAATTCGGCAATCATCCGTCTTACAAGGAGACGATGTCTATATTGTGGCTCAACAGGCCAGGCAAGTTTATTATTTGTCATACCCATGCTAAACCGACGACCGTCTGAAGGGTTGGGATATTGTGTACAAGGTATCGCCACACGATAAACTACCTGTACCAAATAATGAAGATTACAACATTGACCCCAACACATATGACGGAGATTTTTTCCAAGAAGATGGGCTCGAAGGGATTTTTGAGATTGATTTAACTGACGCTTTCGGAATGAAAGTAGACAATGAAAGGGTTGTTGACGATGACGCTGGAGAGGAGGTTCATAATATGAAGGAGTTAGAATTACTTCAGCGGTTATAGTTAGGACATGACATTGATGATGACGCTCAAACTTCGGAGCACGGGAATGATTTGTTTGACACGCGTGACAGTGATGATGAGACTTATGATCCAGCTAATCCCGATCATGACGATTATTTCTAAGACATGTATGGATCGTAATAATTTATTTATTATTTGTCATACCATGTTATTTTTGAAATTATGTTTTGTTTATATGTGCTGATTGGTTTATTCTTGGCAAATGCAGGTGATTGAACAATGGTGGGCGGTACGAGGAAGATCGCAGCGCTTTACGAAAAATTAAAAGCTGCAGCTTCCGGGTCAGGTACACGGTCAGACGCATCGAGAGGTCGAGGAAGGCGTCGAGGGAGGGGTGGAGGCAGGGGTGACGCACAGGTGGAGGAAGCGGAGGGGGCACAGGTCGTGGCTAGAGGCAGGGGTCGGGGCAGGGGTCGAGGAAAGGGTAAAGGGGTGAGGGCCCCGTCGCCTGTGCCTTCGTCGTCGTCGGAGGAGGAGGAGGTACCTTCCGCGCACGCCTCTAGTGACGAGGCGGAGGTACAGGAGGAGCAGGAGCAGGAGAGGGAGGAGGCAGGGGAGGAGGCAGGGGATTCACAGTCCAAGATCCCTGTCATTTACGCCCACTGATTCAACCCACTGGGGCAAAGTAAGTTCCTTCACATATTATCTGTACTTTTGATATGTTGAAACTTACACTAGAAAATAATAATTTATATTAATCACTTGTGCAGGAGTTGGACTAAGCTCAGTGGGGGTGCCCACAACCGCAAGGTCAACGGCATCGTGGTCTTTTGTGTAGGCTACACTTCCCCGGTCTAGTGGTCTTCACCGGACAGGAGGAGCCGGCCTACACGTGGGACCACTACGTTGCTGCCGCCGACGTCGGTGATCGTGACCACAGGCAGTTTGCGAACAAGGCGGAGCGGGTGAAGGCCGAGCTGTGGGTAAGTCTTCACAGGACTACATTGCTCAATACATTCTTGAAATAATAATTGTATGCTTGCCGTCTATACGCAGGACTTTTATAGATGCCAGGAGGGCTTCGAGGCTAGGGCGGCCTCCGTCATTGAACAAGCCGCTAAGAAGCTCGTTAAGGACATGCACTACGAGGCGCGAGTTCAGGCCATCATCGACTTTTATGCTGAATACAAAAGGATGAGGGTCAAAAAAGAAGAGGCCAGGACAATGAACCTGACCAAGGAAGAATTCATGGCGGTACGTACATAAAGATAATATTTACTATTTGAGAGATTAATTACGCTTAATTCCGTTATTTATATGTCACACACTTCATATAGGGTGTGCCTCCGTGGTGGTGCCGATCCTTTACCCGGTGCTGGGAACAAATGGTGGACGTGTGGTTGCAGCCTGGGTGGTTGGAGAACCACATTTCCTGCCGGGAGCGGCGTCTGCAGATGCCATATGCACCACACCATCAAGGCAGCCTGAGCCTTGATGAGTACAAGGAAAAATGGGTACGTGAATTCATTTCTGTATTCTCAGACATAATACTGCATATTTTGTAATCATTTTACATTTTTTCCGCAGACTTCATCACATGATGGTCAGGAGTGCCCCCGGTTAAAGGCATGGGTTATGTCCAAAAAGGGCAAGGCCACGGCAGACATCAACTTCAACCCGGAGGACCCGCCCGAGGCGTACAGCCATCCCAGCATCCACAGCCGCGTCACCGAGTACACAGCCATGGCGAGGGAGGTTCACGGGCTAGAGTTCGATCTGAGCTCTCAGGATATCGATGCTGAAATAGTGATGAGGGTGGGACGAGGGAAGAAGCACGACAGGTATTGGATTGGAGATAGCGTGATCGACACTGCCAGTACTCCCACTCTCTCCCAGATCCGAGCAAGGAGCACGGACTCGAGCCCCGCGATACGGCCACGGCCTACCGCTGCACAGCTACAGATGCAGGCTCTGCAGGTTATTCCTGTTTCTTTAATTTTTCATTCATTTTGTACTTACCTTTTGCTTGACAATAAGTGGTTGGGATGAAATATTGTAGGCCCAGGTGGAGGTAGAACGAAAGCGCCGGGAGGAACTAGAGGCGAGGATCGAGGCGTATCGGCAGCTTGAAAGGCAGAGGACGGAGTAGATGTTCCAATACATGCAGAGTGTTTTCCACAGTTTAGGTCAAACTCCACCACCTATGCCACCGAACCTCTTCCCGCCACCTCCACCACCTCCTGCAACTACTCCTGTGAGTCAATCTCAACCTTACAATCAATCTAGACTTAAACTAGAAACTACAGGCACTACAAACTTACACTAGAATTACTTGTTTAGACTATGAAATCTCTTTAACTAAATTTGTGCAGAATCAATCGGCGGCGTCCAATGCAGAATCTTCCTGGGGGCAGTGGCCACCTGCACGTCCTCCTCATCCTCCTCAGTGACTTGTCATTTCTGTGTTTGTGATGCAAAACTTGTGAATTACTTCTTTAGACGAGAACTTATGAATGTTATTTGTGTGCTTGTGAATCCTGTGGTGCAATTTATATGCTTATGGTGCAATTAATATGTCTGTGCTTCTGTGGTTCTGTGGTTGTTTTTTGAGAGGGGTCCTTTATACCTAACATTTCTGTTTTGTAGTAGGTGTTAGGACACTTTGGCGGGGCGGCCTGTTTGCCGAGTGCCACAGGGCGGGCACTCAGCAAACAATATCATTTGCCGAGTGTTTCGCAAAAAAGCACTCGGCAAACGAGTCGCGGGTCGGGCTTCTTCGCCGAGTGCCTTCCCGTGGCACTCGGCGAAATTATCATTTTGCCGAGTGTCTGGCAAAAAATGCACTCGGCAAACGGTCGAATAAAAACTGCGGGTGGGGCTTCTTCGCCGAGTGCCATGTGGCAGGCACTCGGCGATCCATGCATTTTCGCTGAGTGTTCTCCAGAATACACTCGGCACACTGATAAATCTTCGCCGAGTGTCCTTAACAATACACTCGGCACACTTTACGGATTCGCCGAGTGTCGGCTGTCAGACACTCGGCAAATCCTCCGTTGCCGTGACAGACCGTTAACGTCTTTGTACCGAGTGTTTAATGTTGCTGAGTGTATTTTGGCACTCGGCAAACGACGATCGACACTCGGCAAACAGGCTGTTTGCCGAGGAAAACTTTGCCGACTAGACTTCGCCGAGTGTTACACTCGGCAAACCCTTTGCCGAGTGTAATTGGACCTTCGCCGAGTGCCTGGGGCACTCGGCAAAATAACTATTTCCGGTAGTGCATATAGTACAAATCAAAACATTTGCAATAATATAGATAGATAAAGTTTATTAAAAAAATACGAATAGATAAATCCACGATCAATTTTCCTTTTCTTTTTTGAAAAGGAGCAGGAGCACTGCTTAATTCATATAAGAAGGAAGTAAAGGAATCGTACATAAAGTTTGATATTATATGAAAGAGGTGCACACACCTTATTCCAAAAAAATGATTGATTAATGGGTGGGCTGCTTTAAGATTCGTACAAGAAATTAAAAGGGGAGTATTGGAGCGGTTCTCAAAGTTTATTCTAAAAATATCAGTAGATAAATTTACAGTCAATTCATTTTATTATTCCAACTAAGATACAACTTATTCTGAGCTGGACGGCGGCCGGATTACTCTTTTGGCACTCTGACACCGTTGAAGAAAGACATTTTTTTCCAGCCCGGCCCTCTAGTGTTTCTTACATCGTGATATCTAATTTTTTGCCACTATTAGGGGGTCAGTGGCAACAGATTTGCCACTACGTGAGAGGAGTGAATGTGAGAGGGGCTAAGTGAACATTATCGCATGCAGTGGTAAAAAATTAAATGCCCCTCTTACATCTGGACATGATGGGAGGCATGGCGAACGGGCCGTCGAGGATCCCTCGCGCCATGATCCGGTACACGGCCTCCGTCATGTGCAGCCCGTCCCACGACACGTACTTGGACGGGTCGGGGCACTGCACGGCGCCCGGCTGGGTGCAGAGCACGGTGAAGTTGGCGTTGTGGAACCCGCCGCCGCCGCAGCACGCGTCGAGCGCGGTGGCCGGCGCGAACCCGCTCCTCGCCGGGGCGCCGACGATGC
This sequence comes from Setaria italica, assembly GCF_000263155.2. NCBI lineage: Eukaryota > Viridiplantae > Streptophyta > Magnoliopsida > Poales > Poaceae > Setaria > Setaria italica. Next base: position 46,856,013 of record NC_028451.1, on the reverse strand, counting down.
CGAGGACCTCGTCGTAGTAGTCTACGTAGACGAGGGAGACGCCCGGGTGGGCGGCGCGGAGCTCGGCGAGCTTGGCCTTGAGGAGGTTGTTGTGGTGGGTGGTGAGGTCGTTGAGCCACCGGAGGCAGCCGGTGGCCGGGTCGAGGTCGGCGGCGGCGGTGCTGTTGCGGAAGAGGAAGAAGTAGCGCGGGACGCAGCCCAGCGGGAAGATGCCGGGGACGTAGAGCGTCTTGGCGCCGAGGTTGATCAGGGCCTCGAGGGAGAGGCCGATGGAGCGGATCACGCGGGGCACCAGGGGCATCACCCACTCCCGCGTCTTGTTCTGGAAGAAGGGGTGGTTGTAGTCGTTGACGCCGATCTCCCCGACCAGGAACAGCGAGCTCGCCATGATCTCCCTCCGCTCTGCACACAGTAGTGACACCACCATGATCCATGTAGACTGCTAAGGAACAGTGAACTGAAGCATCGGTTGGTACTGTGCAGTACAGTAGCCGTAGCTATTCGCTTCAAAAAAAAAAAGAGAGTAGCCGTAGCTATCGAGAATCCGGTCTAAATCACTCGATAAAAGCGTGGATGCGTGTGTGTCGTTTGTTTTCTCGCTTGGAGACAATAGAATTGGAAACGATGGCGACTTAGCACATGTCCTAATCTTAGTGATGCGCCGTCAATGTCAACGATCAATCCAACAAAGTCCAAAGTCCAAACATGTTTAGAAGCTAGAAAAACTACAGCGATTTTCATGAGAGTATGTACCGTGTTCCGTGGAGCCAAGCATGGCGAGCACTTTCTTGAACCAGCCCATCTGCACGCCGAGGGAGTAGGGCGTGATTGCGCCGACGTTGAGGTGCTTCTTCCTGAAGAACAGCTGGTTGAGCGCCGTGGCGCTGGCGACGGCGAAGTTGGCGCCGTACCGGAAGTCCTCCTTGGTCTTGCCGGCCAGGTACGGCGTCCAGTACGGGAACCCCAGCCTCTCCACTGCACATACGCATAGCAATAGTCAGCGGCATGCAAGATGCAACACATCCTCTCCTGATGATGAGCAGTCACACTGACATAGTATAGTAGGCACATACCGACGAAGTCGACGATGAGGCGGCCGTCGGACCATCGGCCGGTGGGGCGGTGGAAGAAGGTCTCGCCGTAGGGCGACCGTGCGACGGGCCCCGGCGCGGTGGAGTAGTGGATGAAGTTGCCCGTGTCGATGAGCGAGTCTCCGAACGCGAAGAAACGCTTGTAGCAGCCGCCGCCACCGCGGTTCGTCGGCGTCGCCGGAGTATACGTAGGGGTCGCAGGCACTGACGCCGACGCCGACGCCGACGCCGCGGTCACCAACAACAAGAAAGCAGCGGCGAGCAGAGGCCACACCAGCAGCTGCTTCGCCATTCCGGCCGCTAGTGGTGGCTGGAAGTCGACGCGTGCAGATCGACCGGAACAAGTTGCAGCAGCTCTGCGTTCGTAGCGCTCTCTCGGCACGTCCGGCTCGCGGATGGTGTGTGTGTATATATACTAGTAATAGCTAGCTAGCTCGGTGTATTTTCTTGTCGAGTGGTGGGCAGGCCCGGCTCCAGGGGAGGTAGTGCGACCGCCGGAGGGCTCATGGAGCTTGAGGGCCGGAGGCTCATGGAGCTTGAGGGCCCAAGATTATATAAGTAATTAGTACATATAATTTGGTCGGTGCACTTACTTCGGCCCATTATGCCAATCAGGCCCTCCCATCCCTGTCAAATTGCTAATCACCACCACTGCCTAACCGCTCTGCCGTGCCGCCGCCGATCAGGCCATCGCGCGGGTGCAAGGGGCGAGCACGTCAGGGGCACTCACGACGGGCGAGCTGATCCGCAAAAAATAGCAAGTCATCCCTCCGAGGCCTGGTAAGCAAGTCAGGGGCGTTCAATCTTCGTTTTCTTTTTTTCAGAATATCAACAATCATCTAATTTATATTATTGTTTCGTGTAGTAATTCTATCCTTCGTCAATTGCGTCCCTTCCGACGACTCAAAAGCGGAAGACATCCCTCCGAGATCTGGTAAGATTTTATGTGGAATTATGATTGATTGTTTTCTGAGATTTGTTACATCGGAAAGACACAGATCCAGAAAAAAATAACCTTTTCTTCCACTGCAATTTAATTAACATTTTTTATATATCATCCTAGCAGAATCGCGCTTACAGCCTTGAAGGAGTAGTGCCTTTTGCTTCCGTGTGCCGTAGTCCGCAGGCGACATTTCGTTTGATCGTCATAGTAAGCAGCACACCAATTGATTAGATTTTCATTTTTTTTCTTATTTGTTTCTTTATATGCGCTATGCTTATACCGATTGTGTATTTATTTGAATATGATATATGTTGCCTAAGAAATATTTGTTGGGTGCTTAGAAAAAAAAGAAAACAAGAAGATCAGTTCATAGAATCGTAAAAAGGAGGCGCTCTACATAAGTTTTTTCCAGTTTCAAATAATGTTGAAGTCAGTCAGGGCGGGAACAAGTTGTTGAAGTTGGTTTCTTATTCAACTCAGAAAATCTAAAGTCCTTGGATGATAATGATCTGCGAAAGTGCTGCACTACTTTTGCAAAATCCTTTTCTCATGACAATAAGTATGATGTTGAGTTGGATGATTTTTTCTCTGAATTAAAAGTGTTGCAAGTATCTTTGCCAGAAGAATTGATGTCAGCACCTGAGATTCTTCAGTTTGTTAAAGCTGCAGATTGCTACCCGAATGTCTTCATTGTATATCGGATTCTCTTAACTATTCCAGTGATAGTAGCATCAGCCGAAAAAAGTTTCTCCAAATTGAAACTATTGAAAAATTATTCGAGATCAACTATGTTACAAGAAAGATTGAATGGCTTGGCTATGTGCAGCATTGAGAAGGATGTTTTGGACGACATTAATCTTGATACTGTTCTTAAAGATTTTGCATCAAGAAATGCTTGAAGACGATTTTTTACAAAGTACTGAAGCATTATATTTTTATTTGAGGTAATCATAATGGTTATTGTTTTTATTTTTTTTACACTATGTATGATTTTTATTATTCGTACTATATACTTTAGTTTTGATATTAAAAATTAGTTCGCAGATCCTTATTTTTTGCTTGCCAAAGCCTGAACCGGTCCAGGTGATGGGGTTCAGATACGATGGCGACGGGTCGGACCGGACCAGAGGTGCGGTTGGGGCGTCGCCGCTGATCGAAACAGCGCTCTCGGTGCACGGTTCGCGGTGGAGCCAAGACGAACGGCTCGCCACATCGCGTCCGTTTGTGCTTCCGGTTCGGCTAGCTCCGTGCACGCCCAATGCCAATGGGGGCATCGTCGCGCGCGTGAAACGCGAGGCCGCGGTGATCTGACCTGCAGTAAGGATATGGCGTAGAATAGGATCACAGGAGGGATCGGACTAGTGGTCAGCGCAGAGATTGGATCCGATCTGGGGAGCTCGGCTGGAGCGTCGGTGGAGAACATGAAGAGAGCTGCACCAAGTGGCCAGACAGAGTCAACTGGTTCCACGAAAATGATTAGCGAGCTCTTCGTGTAGAGGGGCGAACGACGACGGCGAGGGGAGACGACGGGGTGCCGATGGAGAACCGCGGCCGGTGACGACGACGCGACGTACGGCGAGCGTGCGTGTTTAGGCTGCCTCCGATTCGTGTCTGTCCATGTGAACGGAGGGATATGCGGTGCGTGTGATCTGCGTCTTGGACGTTGCATTGTCGCCATTGGATCTCGTCTGCAGGATTTCGTACTGATAAACAAAGGGAAGCGTGGATAGCTCACAAGATTTTAATTTGGCGCGCGGTCGAGTGGGCAGCGAGTGAGATGGATGCGAATAGGGAGCTGGCGGGTTGGTGAAGAACTCAACAGCTGTACACGGATCGGAGAGTCAACTGAGAATGATTTTTTTAAACAAACAATGCTCTACGAGTGCGTTTCCATTGATATAGTTGGCAAAAAAAGCGACGCGAGGGTGCACCCAACCCCCACCGCAAGCACCCTCAGATCTCGAGCCTAGCGTTGCCGCCGCCGGCCGGCGACAGCGACGCACTGCGGCGGCGGCCAACGGAGGCTCCAAGAGGCGCTGACGTGTTTCCCCTTGCTCTCCTCCCTCCGACCCTCCCACCCTCCTCTGTGTCATGATTCAAATAAGCCAAGCAAGGATTGCTGAATAGCCCCTTCATTTCCCTCCTTAAGCAGTTTTCCATGGCTGGATCCAACCTCGCAGGGCTTTGATCTATCTGTTGACGGGGATGGAGCTGCCATGGCCAGATCCGTGGTAGGGATCGAATCCGGCTAGTGCTGTGCCCGGGAATGTTGTGGTCAACTGTGGCCTCATCCCAGCTCTCCACGGCAGTGACGGGTGCGGTCTGGGCTCAGCATCGGTGTCGTACCTCGCTTCTCGTGCAAGCTGTCGAGGGCTCAAGCAGCAAGGTGCGATGGCCGCGCTCGGGGACACTGTAGGTGGCGGTGCAGCTTGGCTCGGCAACGGGGTCGTACCTCACTGCTTGCGCGAGCTGCTGAGGGCTCAAGCACCGAGGTGCGGTGGCCGCGCTGAGGCCTGGCCATCGTAGCTGGCATGAGGTTGCGCTACCACTGCCCGTCGATGTTCAACCAAGAGGGCGCTGCGTCCAGCTGCTCTTGCGAGCCACCACGTGTTGGGCGTGCGGCACACGTGGTCTACGCAACTCCTTTGAGCTGTCCATGGTGCCAGGTACGTGGCTGTTATGGTGGGTTTTGGGCGAAAAGCCCTGCCCGGCACAAAGTCAGTGCTGGCGGCGATGGCGCACCCCTTTGCGTCATGTTCCTCCTTGGAGGCGACGTCGATCGAAGAACTTGTTGCTTCCTCTGTTGGGTCTCTAGGTGAAAATCCAAATCCGACGTTTGGGATGGACGATGGCGACACCTTTTGATGTTGTTCCTTTCTTGAAGGCATCATCTTTGGAGATCCTTTCACATTGGATGTCAATAAACCGTGGAGACAGTTCAAGACCACAGGCAATCAAGATCTCTCCTCCCTTGATGTTTGCATAAGTTGCTAGTTGGCTAGTGGTTGCCGCCAGTATCTTTGCTTTTGCCGACAACCATGATCCTTGATTGCATCGTCTCACCAAATGCCGGGTTAGCGAGACCATGATTCCCTCTCTTGGATCTTCTCATTCTCCTCTCGCCAGTCCTCCCTCCTTTGAGGCTTCCTCCTCTTAAAGGGCGGGCGATGATTGGATCCCGTATGTGCTCCAAAGATGATGTAATCACGATTGTCTGTCGTCTGTCGATCTTGACTCTATGTTGTATAGTCGCCTGTGGAGTGGAAGCTGTTGGCGTATAGCCACTCGATGGGGGGTCATTAGCTGGTGAACAACGACATGCTTTTGTCATAGGGAGTAGCAGCTCGGTGATGTTTAATGTCTTTCATGTAATCTTGCCTCTCCCTTTCTTATGTGCTTCTAAGACCTGCCAAGGTCCCCTGTAATTGGTGATATGCACCCTCCATTACCGGCTTGCTGGAATCAGGGTAAGTGTATTCAGGTGGGGACTCTCTCCCCCTCGTGAATTCCTCAAAAAATATAGTAGAAAAAAATACAAAATTATGTTCCTAGGAGGCTATAACTAGGCAACAGAAAAGAAACTACAGAAAAAATAACCAAACACCAGTCGCACGCTGATAGCATCAGCAACACAAACCTAGACAAAGAAGCGTCCAGACAACAGTGATTGACTCTCCATGAAAAAAGAAATGGATGAGAATGCAGTGTTCTGCTGATTCGATTGCAACGAGAGCACGGAAGAGGGAAGCATGCAGGGCACGTCGTGAAAAATGAGAGATTCTGCCTCTTGAATATCCATCCGATCCATCTGCCTCTTGAAAAATGAGTAAGGGCCCGAGCAGGATTACGCCTCTAGTGAGCTGATTGGTAGCCTACTTGCCTGAGCCGAGCTGGGACCTGCGCTAGTTTGGTTGCCTGTGCACACCGATGTATGTGAGCTTGGCATGGTGCATACAAATGGAAACACTGATCCTGGCTCCCGCTGTTTCCCGCTGACCAGGCTCACTGGATGCGGGGTCTTTCACTAATAATGGTATTAAGTGCTTTCAAAGATGATTACTAAACAAAAATAATATTTTAATATTTTACGCTAAGAGGTGAGTTAAGAACTTACAATATAAATATTATAACAACACTTACTTTTAATATTATCTCAATCAATATTTCCTCATGCAGGTAACCAAACAACTTCCAGTCATAATTGGATAAATAAATTATATCCGCTGAGCCTAGCCCGCAAGAAACAAACTACCGCATACATAAGTGTCAATGAACTAATCATGTCTTTATTACTTCGATTGGACCCAATACTCACGAGCATTGTGATCCAAAGTCTAATAACCTACTCTTGGGCTGAACGTACAATTCCATCCGAGCTTATGACGCGAGTCACTGTCGTACAGCTCGAAAGTGTGTAGGTGGGATGGGATGGTTGGAGCTAGGGGCGGATCTAGGGGTTGCAGGGGGGCTCCAGTCCCCCCCCCCCACCCCCCCCCCACCCCACACACACAGGCAATGTGTCAATAGAGATAAGGGGAGAGGAAAAGGGGAAAATGGAGATGAAGAAGAACAAAGGGAGATGGAGAAGGAAGAAAAGGGATGAGCCCCTAACCTTTAGTGCATCCGCCTCTGGTTCGAGCCTATCCGAATCGGAGTCGGGAACCCTTTTCATCGTTTGAAATTTCGAAATCCATCATTTGTTCAATGAGAGTAGGCGGCAGTCCCATCATAGTGGATGACATTCTGAAAGCATGTAACAGTTTCAATAGATAAAGTTACAATAGTTGCGATCCTTCTTTTAGTTTGATTTCATCAGTTCCAAACTCAAACTATTTCCCGCACTGGATTTGCGCTCGGCACCCTGCGCCAGAATGAACGAATATTTTGGCGGCCCTCTTCTACTCTGTCCAGCGTCCGGCGGGCATGATGGGAGGCGTCGCGAACGGGCCGTCGAGCATCCCGCGAGCCATGATCTCGTTCACCGCCTCGGTGTTGTGCAGGCCGTCCCAGCACACGTACCTGGACGGGTCGGGGCACAGCACGAAGCCCGGCAGGGTGCATCCCACCACGGTGAGGTTGGCGTTGTGCGGCCCGCCGCCGCCGCAGCACACGTCCAGCACCGTGCGCACGCCGAACCCGTACTCCGCCGGCGAGGTTACGATGCCGAGGATCTCGCCGTAGTAGTCGACGTAGACGATGGAGACGCCCCGGTGGGCGCGGCGGAGCGCGGCGAGCTCCGCCTTGAGGAGGGCGTTGTGGTGGACGGCGAGGTCGTCGAGCCACCGGAGGCAGCCGGTGGCCGGGTCGTGGGCGCCGGCGCCGCTGTCGCGGAACTGGAAGAGGTAGCGGGGGATGCAGCCGAGGGGGAAGATGCCCGGGACGTACAGCGTCTTGGCGCCGAGCTGGATGAGGGCCTCGAGGGAATGCCCGATGGAGCGGATGACGAGGGGAACCAGGGGGAGGACGAAGTCGAGGGTCCTGTTCTGGGTGAAGGGGTGGTTGTAGTCGTTGGCGCCCATCTCGCCGACCAGGAACAGGGAGCTCGCCATGATCTCCCGCCGCTCTGCGTTCACAGTGACCCGGCAACATGTTTCGAAACGGAGTTCAAATTTGTCTACGAGAATTTCATAGAAGACATTCCAGTTCGTGTGTTACCGTGGTTCGTGGAGCCAAGCGTGTCGAGCACTTTCTTCAACCACTCGATCTGCGCGCCGAGGGAGTACGGCGTGATCCCGTCGACGTCGAGGCCCTTCTCCTTGAAGAACGTCTGGCTCAGCGCCGTGGCACTTGTCACGGCAAAGTTGGCGCCGTACCGGAAGTCCTCCGCCGTCTTCCCGGCCAGGTACGGCGGCCAGTACGGGAACCCCAGCCTCTCCGCTGCAAACGTCATCCATGCACGCGCACACAGTCAATCACTGCAAAGACATCGGTCGTGAATATACGTAGTATATCGTATACGCACCGATGAAGTCGACGACGAGGCGGCCGTCGGACCATCGTCCGGTGGGGCGGTGGAAGAAGGTCTCGCCATAGGGCAACCGGGAGACAGGGCCGGGGTCGGCGGAGTACCGGATGAAGTTGCCCGTGTCGATCTGCGAGTCGCCGAAGCTGAAGAAACGGGCGTAGGAGCTGCCGCTGCCGTTCGCCCGTGTCCCCAGAGCAGTAGCCGCGGGCACGGGCATCGACTCTGCCGCCGCCGCCGCAGCAGCCATGAAGGCAGCGGCGAGCAGAGGCCACAGGAGATCCTTCGCCATACCGGCGGCGGTCGCGCGGTGCTCTTCGGGCTAGCCTGAGGCTATATATAGCTCTCGTTGCCTTGACGCAATTCTCATCGAACGGTGGCATGGTGCGGCCGGTCGGAGAGGATGGCGATGGCCGGCCCGGGGCCGGATCGAGTTCGGTTGGGGTCGATGCTAATTGGAGCGCGCTCTTAACACCCCTTTCAGATCGGTTCACGATCGAGAAGACTAAAGACAAGAACCCGTGTCGCTGACGACCTGACGTGTCAATTGTCAAAAGCGTACGTGTATGTTTTGGCTAGCTCTATGCACGTCCATCGCATCCTGATCGAGGAACCAGCAGTAGTAACAAGGTACGGCTAAAAGGATTTGCGATCGAGTTTGCTGTGTGGAGAGATGCACGGACCCCTGATCGGGAGCTGGCAAGTCTCGGTGAAGAACACTGCTAGCTCCTCGTGGCAACGATCAAATTGTGGTCGGCTCCCCCCAATCGCTGCCATGACGAGCACCAACAGATCGAAGGGCCGTGACCTTCTTACACCCGGACATGATGGGAGGCGTCGCGAACGGGCCGTACGGCTTAAGGGAGCGTGTTTCCGTCTCTTTTATTTTTCGAACTAGCAGTTTAAAATAAAACTAAATAGCTTTCACTATGGATATATGTATAGCTTCCATTGGATACTCCTTGTTATCGTGGTTGATCGAAGCATGGTCTATATCCTCGACTCTCCGAGGCGACCAAGAAATCAATATACTGATCTCATAAACATGAGCTCGCTTCCATCAACATCACTCAGGTGAATTCAAGGAGCAACTTCATATCCACTCTGAATTCCTAGTATGTATTAAATTTGCACATCTCGTGTCACTTCCTTGAAGACAACAAATATTTCATAACTTATTTTGCGATATATATAGTGTTTGAGACAGAATCTGGGGAATAATTTATGCGGACACTACGTATGTGAGTTCATCCATGGCTTTGTACATCCCAAGTATATAATTGACCACGAATTTAGAGTACGTGCACAAATTTCTTAATAATAAATTAGTTCTAATTGTGCAGATCCATTAATCTAATATAATAACTTTTGCTAATGACATAGATTATGCATATGAAGAAAGAACTCCTCCAGATGGAAAAAATCAGAGCAATTCAAGAACAACTTAGTTGATTTCTTCTTGATGAGGTAGTAAATCCAGCGGGAGAGTTCCACAATGATGATCATATCTGCATCACCGTCAGGACTCGGGTTCAGAATAGTTGATCCAAAATGTTGAACTTGGAGAGTTGATGCAATGTAATATTATTCATATATGTGTGTGTGCACAATTTGTCCATGTATAATATTATCTCAAATGTAATATTATAGAATAAATATAAAATACTAATATAGAATAAAGAAATAAAAAAGAAAATGAGAAAATAAACATAAAAGAAAAAAGAATTTAGTACCGGTTGGTCTCCCCAACTGGTACTAAAGGATTATAAAGGACTCTTTATTACGATTATTTGAACCGGTACCTACTAAAGGTCTGGACCCGGTGCTAAAGACGTTTCCCAGCAGTGCGGCCATGTACGGCGGCCAGTACGGGAGCTCCAGCCGCTCCGCTGCAGGAATTACGAGAGCATGCGCAGTCACGCGTATACAGACACACGCCGTGACATTGTTGATACGCGTGCTTGGCAACAAATGGCGTCGATCGTACAAATGAAGTCATCGTCTCCTTCCTTGCAACCACTACGTCGCTTGAGATGCAAGCTCCCTGCGGTCCTGCCACGTGTCTCCACTAGCAGCCCGAGGTTGGCACTTAGCAGCAAGGTTTCATTTAAATCTCCAGGTACATGTTTTCCATCTAGATCGATCCAGTTTTTCTTAAGTTCGCGTATCATCACAGTCCTACGTACGATTCTTCTTTTCGGCGAGGTTTGACACAGTAATTTGTGCGTGGAGCATCAAACGATTTTATTCTCGGCACGGCAGCATCTGCCTTGTAGATACAAGATCCCATTGGCAACGAACAACCCAACACTGATCTCCCCTCCCCCATGCGTGGCATGAACCGAACGGTACTATGGTAGCCTACTTGCTGCACCCGGACATGATGGCCGGCGTCGCGAACGGCCCGTCGAGCATCCCTCTGGCCATCTCCCGGTACGCCGCCTCAGTGAAGTGCAGCCCGTCCCACGACACGTACCTGGACGGGTCGGCGCACAGCACGGCGCCCGGGTCCGAGCAGTGCACGGTGAAGTTGGCGTTGTGCAGCCCGGCGCCGCCGCAGCACGCGTCCAGGGCTGCTCCGTTCGGCGCCGCCCGCCGGGAGGCGATGATGTCGGCGACCTCGCCGTAGTAGTCGACGTAGACGATGGAGACTCCACACCGGCGGTGGGCGCGGCGGAGCTCGGCCAGCTTCGCCTTCAGCAGGGTGTTGTGGAGCTCGGCGAGGGCGTTGAGCCACCGGAGGCAGCCCGTGGTCGGGTCGTAGTCGCCGGCGTCGCTGTCGCGGAAGAGGAAGAGGTAGCGCGGAACGCAGCCCAGCGGGAAGATGCCCGGCACGTACAGCGTCTTGGCGCCGAGCTGGATCAGGGCCTCCAGGGACTCAACGATGGACCCGATGACACGGGGCACCAGGGGCATCACCCAGTCCAGCGTCTTGTTCTGGAAGAAGGGGTGGTTGTAGTCGTTGTAGCCGATCTCTCCGACCAGGAACAGCGAGCTCGCCATGATCTCCTTCGGCTCTGCACGGCGTTGATAGTTGACGAGATCGATCGTGTACAATGTGTTCAGATCAGGGATTCAGAACAAGAATGTGTGGCATGTCGATCGTCCATTGGCGTACCGTGTTCTGTGGTGGCGAGTGTGTCGAGCACTTTCTTGAACCACTCGATCTGGACGTTGAGGGAGTAGGGCGTGATCTGCTTCACGTCGAGGTTATTCTCCCTGAACAGCAGCTGCTTCAGCGCCGTGGCGCTCGCCACAGCGAAGTTGGCGCCGTACCGGAAGTCCTCCGCCGTCTTCCCGGCCAAGTACGGCGTCCAGTACGGGAACCCCAGCCGCTCCACTGCGCAAATGTACAAGTATAACGCACGGATGCACATCAGCACGTTCATTATTGGATACACGGAGATTGTACACATACGTACCGATGAAGTCGGTGGGGAGGCGGCCGTCGGACCATCGGCCGGTGGGGCGGCGGAAGAAGGTCTCGCCGTAGGGCGGCCGGGCGACGGAGCCCGGCGCGGCGGCGTAGTGGATGAAGTTGCCCGTGTCGATGATGGAGTCGCCGAACGCGAAGAAACGGCCGTAGCAGCTACTGCCGCCGCCGGCGGCGGCGCGCGTCCCCGTGCGAGGCGCGTGCGCCTGCGCCGTGGCGAGCAGGAACGCACCGGCGAGCAGAAACAACAGCCCCTTCGCCATGCCGGCGGACTTGCAGAGTTGCAGTTATCTTAGCTGGCTGTGAATGTAGAACGCGACAAGCCGTTGTTCTCTCACGACTTGCACTCCCGGCCGGCTTTATATACACTGCCCGGTATCAATCGGAGAGGATGGCTGCGGACGGCCGCCGGCGAGAACCGATCAATGGAGGAACGTGGACCACGATCGCGTGTCCAGCGAGGCATGGAGCTCGCAGCATCTCCGTGGAGGATGGCGCACGTTATCGCATCGCATTTCGCCAAGCTCGTGCGCAGGGTAGGTTGGTTCCTATTACATCGAATATTTAGATACTAATTTGGAGTATTAAATATAGACTACCTACAAGCTAGCTCGTGCCTTATAGGCTTAATAGACTGTTCCATCTATGCAATTGGTTTTGTAGGTAGTCTATGTTTAATACTCCAAATTAGTATCTAAATATTCGAGGCTTAATAGATTCGTCTCACGAATTAGCCTTTATCTGTGCAATTATTTTTATAATTAATTTATGTTTAATCCTCCTATCTAAATATTCGATGTGATCTTCAGTACGCGGAACAATTAGCGTAGTATCAAAGTGCAAACGATGATTTGGCAGTTGGGCGGTCTGCGCGACGAATGATCTCTCGGGAAGCTGGCTCTGGTCAATGATGAACGATACCGCAGAGGGCGAAAGCTGTACAGCTCACTGTATCGACTGTCTGCACGTGTTATTGTTAGTTCGTTAACAAAGGAAGAAGAATGCAGCGTGTTGCAGCTGTCTTTTTTTTTTCCTCCTTCATGAGGCTGAGAACATGCATTTCTCGTATTATTGTTTTTATTTTTGTTCTTTCACTATAAGACAAAAGAGGTTTTCCCCCCAGCATATGCTGCTCTGCTGTGTGTGGACTGCGATCTCTAATTTGATTAGTCAACTTTGTTGTGATGAGGAGCATGAATTCGTCTCTGTTACTGTGTTACAGCAACTTTGCCTATCTGGGGAATCAGAAAACGTGTCGTGCTGCCCTCAAAAAGAAGAAGAAGAAGAAGAAGAATCCGTGTCGTGTTTGCTTCGTCTTTTCGAGTCGGGAGCGCAAGCCCATGTCTTGGCCTGGGCCATAAATAAACTGATAGCCCCAGAAGCAGGTGGTATTCTGTCGGGCCCTAAACGCATTGGATCAGCTCGTCGATTCGGCCGATTGCGGCGAGTCATCCGGCCCATCGTTGGTCGTCTCGGTGCTGTGCTCGTCTTAAGCCCAAGGCGAAGCGGCTCTCTCTCTGGCCAAGTCGTGTTCGCATCCACATCGCCGGCGAGGAGCAGCGGATTGCCGGAGAGGCGGAGACGCCGCGAGCGCACTCACCATGGACGAGAAGGAGTTCCGGCGCATGCTCGAGCTCTTCCCCGTCGTCCGGTCCCGGGACTACTGCGTAAGCCCTCTCCTCCTCTTTCCAGCCCCCTACCCTCTCCGTTTTCCCCAACACGAGGGGCGATCGGTGTGCCTGTGCTGCTTAGGTGGATCTCGGCGGGATTAAGGGTTTTGGTTCGGGGACGGGCCTCCCAATTCTGGGTTTTGGCGTCCGTCAATTGGCGGTTGCTTGTGCCGGCGTGCTTCAGTGCTTGTATGGTTGCACTGGATTGGGGAATTAGGGGGGATAGCAGAATCCGTCTGCCGTTTGATTCCGTCGATCTCTTCTCCTGTTGCAACACAGCTGTTGCGCACTGGACAAAGTGCAGTCCGGGTTCTGAAATCAGCATGGTGTTTGCAGAAATAGTTGTGGTAGAGGGCCTGAAGCCTGAGGGTGGGGGATGTAAAAATTGACGATAGCATATTGGTACTTTGCAGTGAAGACAGAAAAGAAGTGAACTGTATCCTGCCCGAAACGGCCTAGTCTCTTTTTTCGGGTTAAGGGGATTGCTCATTTTCTTTCTTTGACATAATAATTTCCTGGAATGAAAAACGGTTCCTTCTTTAACATTTTATACCGAAGAGTTGTAATGCTTCTAAAAGCAGTTCCAAGTTTAGTCTGTTGCATCTAGCCTCTCAAGATAAGTAGGCTAATATTAGTCTTAGATTGTGGGACTTGGTAGCCATCCCTGCAATTGTGCTTCCCCTGCCGTTTAAGTACCAGCTATTATTAGCCTCTTAATGTAATTGGACATTTATCAGTTAAAAACTTTCAGTTAGAGATTGACAAGTCATTGCCATGATGCCATCTCTGTATCGAGCTATATGTATGCCATGAATGCTTGTTTCTATTTGAGTTGAAGGGTTGTGGTTGAGAGATGATTTACATGGAGGAACGGGGCTGTGCATGTATCTAGATAGAAAAGTGGGTTGAAAGGTAGCAAATAAGCACAGTAATATAAGTAAATATATATGGAATCGTAAGCATTTGCGGTAGACGCCGCATTGCAGAAGTAGCTGAAATAAATATGGTTAGTTCTTATTTCCTGTTTGCAGACCTTATTGTGACCACAAGCTGATGCAAACTTTTCTTGCCAAATGTAGGCTGAGCCTGGAACATCAAGTAGAGGCACCAGACAGCAATCACAGGTTCAGGAGGCAACAAAGGGCAATAAAAAGGATTTATCTGGAGCAGAAGGTATGTAAGCTAATAGTTGCTGCTCATTTCAACAAATTTAGACAAAAAAATTATTGCTAAACCAGAATCTGCCATGTACAACTGTGTCCTTATGCTGGAAGTCTATCCTCTGCAATTATCAGTGTAGAGGGTAGAGGCAAAGGCTGCCGTTTGCTCTTCATCCCTTTTCACTTGAATCCAATGGGCAATAGCAGTTATTTGTGATCCTGCATCCCTATTAACCTTAGGATAAGCATATGCTCTGCACCATCGACTGTCCTCTTTGGCTGCAATTCTTGTTATCCATGATCCATTATGAATACACAATCTTCTTCATGGGATTTGCCTCCCTATTAGCAATTAACTGTAACGTTGATAATGATGACTGCTTAAAACCCAATTAAACATCTTTTCCATAACTCATTCAACAATTCAATACACAATCAACAATCCATCATTTACTAAAACACGATTTGATCCACACATGATACACCTTGCACAGCTGCAACTTTATATAGCTTTGAAGCTTGTGCACAGCCATACTGAGGCATTGATGGAAGCCATAGCACCATAGAAGTCATCTGGGAAATCTCCATAGAAGCCACCGCATGCTTAGTAGTTAATACTGTCTCTTGCATGTCAGAAAAATATGGAAAGGAGCGAGCAGTTAAGCACAGCTCCTCAATGCAGGCGTATGGATGAATAGGAGAAATGGAATAAATTGGTTTTAGATGTTCTTCCAGTGTTGATTACTGAGTGACATAATTTTTCTCTAGGTTGGCTACTCATTTTTTTAATATGAATTGGGGCCATTAGTAACTGCTCGTCGAATGAAGCGAATGGTGTATATGAAGGGCAATGATAACTTTTGCATTGTTGTAATGGCAGAGGACACACTTTTTTCTTGTGCTGCACCCCAATAACAATTAGAGAATAGATCCAATTATGTTCCAATATGCCATAATAGAGTGATATAGTGACTAATTTTCTTGCATGTCGAACAGATCTGTTTATGCAGAAGTTGAAGATGGCTGCTGAGAAAAAGGTACGTATATTTTCCCCAGTATGAGGAAGCTATCAACTCAATAAGATGTTGAAATGTCTTAAACTGCATTGAGTAATGTTATATGTGTTTTAGGTCTACTATATTAGGTACAATAAATTAAGGCACAAAACAATTGATCCATGTTATCATAATCTCCAAAGTTTGAAATACTCCACTGAATCTTGTTGGTTCATTATCACCAGAATGACCCAAACTTCATGGGAAATACCACTTCTGTCACATTGCTATTAGCATCTCGTTAACGTCTCCACTAAGACCATGCTTTAGTTCAATTGAAGCCAGTTGCAGCTATCCTACTCCTTTGTATCACCCCCTATATTCTTTGCTCATCACTGAAGTTGTGAACTGTGTCTTTATATATGCTGGTGGAGCACCACAGATGTTCTGAGTGGCCAAGGGTTGAGAGAAATATTATCCAAGCATTGGCTAGCAATGACAACTTTTTGTACAGGCTGTCAAAGGGCAATATGTTCTTTTCCATTATTATTTTGTTGGCGAAACATACAAAATAGAAAAGTGATAACAGTAACTAACCATTTTTCTACTCATCCATATGTCTGCTCCTGCCTCCTAGTGTAGGGAAAATTTGATGGCATAAAACCAGTTTTGCCACTAGTAGAGCTTTACATTCCGTGTCTAGTCAGGAATTGGCAAATACATTTTAGAAGTTTGATAAAATAGCCATGAATTAGTATTGTATCTTCCTAGTTTCTTGCATGAAGACTTAGATTAGCCTACCATTTGATGTCGGTAATAGTATCAGTACTACAACAACTATCTTGATTCTTGAATACCATATTATGACCTGTCACCTTTCTTTTAGTAGTGTTGTATGGATTGTATCTTCTAGTGCATTGATTAGTATCGGTTGAACTCAAAAATATGATTTTGTGGTTTAACAGTTTTGCCACCCACTTTTGCAGATTGGAGCAACGAAGGCAGAGTTCTTCTGTAAGGCATTTGAAGAAGCTCATGAAAAACTAGTACTGACTTGCCCCATTCGCCAATTTAATACCAACATCTATATTCAAACAAACTGAAAACTGAATTGATCGGATTGTTCCATGTGTGGGCAGGTTTACAAAGAGCTGAATCTTGATGCTGCTAAGAAGTTTCTGAGTGCGTATGAGAGCTGATGATGGAACAATAGACAGATGCTGCTCGAAGTTTCGCGGGTGCCAATGATGTAATTGAGCCTTTGAT
The DNA here is from genome assembly GCF_000263155.2 of Setaria italica. Lineage (NCBI taxonomy): Eukaryota > Viridiplantae > Streptophyta > Magnoliopsida > Poales > Poaceae > Setaria > Setaria italica. The sequence goes on along the minus strand of NC_028451.1, from coordinate 46,839,493 downwards.
CGTTGGGAAACTTTGATCAGCTGTCTTGTGTGCAGACAGTAGATGTCACTTATTGGTAACAATTACAATCAAAAACTATTTTTGGCTACATTTTTTGGCTTGTTTTATTCTTCATTCCTACCACCAAAAGAGGCCATATCTCAGTTCAGCTCGTGCGTTTGGAGTTGTTGAACCTCGAATTTCCCTAGAATCGGGGACACGGTATATCAAAAACCTCCACATTCTGACACCAAGAGCATCCATGAGTCAGGTGTCCGGTGTCCCCAACATCCACATTCAAGTTTGAGCCTGTATTCTGCTAATAGTACATTTGAATCATGCTTATCAATTTTCTCATACGTTTTGAGCCATCAATACGAAACTTGCTTATCGGCAGTGTAACTCTTGACACAGTAGTATAACCAACTAAAAAGAGGACATCGCATGACATTTTTTTACTAACAATATTTCTTAAATTATAATTTATAAAATGGAAAAAGTTGTGTACTGCAAATGTATTCTCCGTTATAATCATAAATCTAATAACTTCAATTTATGTAAATTTAACTTATATCTGTGATCACATGAACATTTGTGCATGCTAAGGCTGCTTAAGAACAAAGAAGGCGGTGAGAAATATATCTAAAACATGTTAAGGTTGCTACGCTATTGGCAAATTGCGAATTATCTGGAATGCTTATATGCAGCAACTCGCGGGTCACATCACCCAACTTCCTAACCATAGAATTAAGTCAACACTCAAATAGAAACACGAATGCCTTCGATATTTTGTGCAAAGGATAACGAAAGTAGCAGCAATCCATCCAATGAACATTCAACAAAAACATTGGAAGCAGGGACATGGAGCGGAACAAATTATTGTCACCACTTCAGATGGTGAAGTTTACTCATCTCAACAGAAATAAGCAACAATGTTATCCAGTTCACGATGTTCCACCACAAAATTCTATGACATCATCACGTGAATTTCTCAAGCATTGTTTCATGGCATCAAATCCTAAGCATCTCTCACACTAGCACCACTAGTGATGGGTTCACGGATTGTCTAAAATCAGTCCACAAGTGTACCCAAGATGTCAGGCTCTCTGAAGAGGAGGTACCTGAAATTTTTTCAGCAGTAGCATGTTAGAGCACAAAACAGAAAAAGAGAACTCATGAATTAATGCGAATAACAGAATATGTTGCCAGTTTCCACTCAGAGGTTATAAGGAGAAATATATGTAATCTAGTTACAAAGATGCTAAACAGTGGAGAATCAGGAGTCTAAATTTGCACACGTGGTTTATGACAGACACAATGTCAAGCAACACATTTAACAGCATCACAGTCACGGCATTGATACAATTAAGATAACAAATATCATGATTCCCTATCATAGTTGCGTCCGTTTAGCACATCTATACAATTTCAGAAAACAGGTAAGCACTATTAAGATATAAATTTTCCATGTACCATGACGATTTGGACATTATGGTGTTTAATTGAGAGATTAAACAGACTGTAGAAATGCAGGAAACCATTTAGGCATTTACAGCTACAAAAGAAAATGATTGAGGAACAATTCACTTACTCTTTATCAGCAGCAAGCTTGACTTCAGTTCCACCATACTCAGGCAGGAGAACAGTGTCACCTTCCTTCAGAGCAACAGGGATCAGCTTGCCTTCCCTGTCACGCTCGCCAGGGCCAACAGCCACCACTTTGGCAGCGTTCAGCTGCAACCAGAGCAAACATTGTCAAGCCAGGCATTGATTCTACATGTCAAATTGATAGCATAACTTGTTACTCCAGCTCAAAACACACCCTAATTATGGGATCATTCATCAGCACCAATGGGAAAATAACAGCGTGAAATTGCAACTAGCGATCTAGCATTTGAAATCTTAAATAATTAATAAAAACCAATCTTTCAACAAAACACACCAGATGGCTATTCGCATAGAATAATTGTCAGGTAAAGGATTGACACCACACTTCAAACATTAGCTTAACTCAATTGGATACATACACACCTTATCCCTGGAGGCAACGTGGTCAGAGTCAATGGGAAAGAACAGTGTAAAATTGTAACTAGCCTTATAGCATGCTAATTGAAATTGAAAAGTGCAAACAAAAACAAAAATTGACCCTTTGTCGAAATACATTAGATGCCTACTTGCCCAATCAAATTCTTATAGCTCAGGTAACACAATTTTTAAGAATTGCAGCCTGAGCAATCTGAATCACCCGACCTAATCACAGCACAATCAGAACCAATTTTATCCGACTAGTGGCAACCTACAAATGCGATCCAGATCGCACAACCTGCACCCGCTGTCTGTTCGCCAAGTCACGGTGCGGAAAACATTGCCTGACACCATAATCTAAAATCCCGCACACAATATCCCCGGAAACTCAATCTACTATACGCTACTCCAAGCAGCAGTGGAGACGGGGACAGGATGGGGCAAGGCCAGGCGTGCGAGTACCTGCTTGGACGTCTCCGGGAGGAGGATGCCGCCGGCGGTCTTCTTGGGCTGCACCAACTTCTCCACCAGCACCCGGTTCAGCGACGGGAGCAGCCTCTTCGCCATCGCCGCCTTCTCTTCTTCTTCTTGCGCAGCAAGCCAAAAAGCTCGAAGCTTCCACGACGCGCTCCTTCGCCTCACCACCAACCGGTCCCCTTCCGCCCGGGGGTTTAGGGTTTTATGGCCCGACGCTGGCGCAGTGGAAAATTACGGAACTGGCCCTGGGAGATCGTGCGCCGCGCCGCAACGTGCTTCGGCCTCTCCGGTGGCGTCTAGAACGTTCCTCGCAGGCCGGGCCTGACACAATAAGAAAGGGTCGGCCCATCACAGACAATTTGTTTGATCTGTATTGGCCCATTTCCAAAACGGCCATTTGTTCAGGCTCTGAGCCCATGGTCCAACAACACGATGAATCAGCCCAATCCAACAAGCGGGTTAAGGTTTGGTTGGACGCCGCGGCGATCTCTTCAGTCTCCAGTCCAGTTGTAGAGACGGCGGCGGCGAGGAGCGCGGCGAGCGATGGCGGACTCCGGCAGCCCGAGGAAGCGGGAGGAGGAGGAAGAGGAGGACGATATCGTCTGCCTGGATCCGTCCTTCTTCGTCGACCGCAGGTACGCGCGTCGTTCGCTGCCCGTCTGTTTGTTCTGTTCGTTGGCGTGGTGGTGGCGAACTGACTACTGAAGATTGATTTCGTTTGCTGGGTTCGTCGATGTCGGCAGCTACGAGATGACGACCTTCACCTTCGGTGCCCATGAGTTACACCTCCTATGCCTCCGGGCCGCTTCCAGTTAGTACTTCTTGCTCGTCCTACACTTTTTTCTTGCTAAGTAATCTTTTGTGCTCTGGAAAATGGGTGGTGAAGGTGTACTACTGGTCAATTGGTAGTTTAATATATTGCTGAAAGGATGACTGTTAGTGATTACTAGATCATCTAGGGAAATCTACTTCGGCCTTGAACTGTGGAGCTAGTGATTGCTGGATAACCATGCTTACGGTTTGGTATCGGCTTCTGCAAAACTACTATTCTGTTTGGTCCTGCAGTTTTGGGGGATATGTCCTTGTTATTTCATTAACTGAATCAGTTGTTAGTCCATTGCACGCACATGGTTATGTAGCACGAGCATGTGTCATGCCTACTTAGTTTGTTTTACTTAATGTATGACAAATAAATTCCACAACTATATGAAAAAAACTTAGTCAGTATGCAGTGAAAATCTGGGATAAATGGTTGAACACATTCAGCTTGGAAATATTGTTGTGACAGGTGTTTTTTTCATTTTCCTATTTGGGCTTTCGTAGCAGCAACGTTGGGTGTTCATTACACAATCATATGATATAGGACCACTTTTGCCTACCTTATATGAGAATCCTTCCTGATATTCTAGTTATCTAGTACGTGACATGAGGACACCAAAAGGCTCACATTCCTCATGATCCAACAAATGAAGGATACAATTGTGAATTCCTGTCACTAGGTGACTGCTATGTCTTATTTGATCCCTTCATGCCTTCTTTATAGACAGACGTCAAGATAAGGAAAAATCATGGCATGCTATACCCGAGTTCCATTCCACCTGTTCCATTCAAAAACACCACATTAGTTGTGTTGGTAGATTCTTCACAGAACATGATGCCAGTTATTGTTGATTCCTTGCCATGGAAGCGCCACTTACATACGTTCTAATAATTGGTGCAGCTGATTATGACCTTACTGGACAGTTAGTATGGCCAGGTGCAGTCCTGATGAACAACTATCTATCTGAACACCCTGAAACTGTGAAGGAATGCTCAGTTATCGAGTTGGGATCTGGAATTGGTGAGAGAATTCCCTGTCATGTCCCCTTCAATTTGTGATCATATTAAAGCTGATTATGTTGTGACTTGTTCTAGGTATTACTGGCATATTGTGCAGCCGTTTCTGCAAAAAGGTTGTCTTGACTGATCACAATGATGAAGTTCTTGAGGCAAGGTTCAAACTTTCAGAAATTCATACACTGATACCTCAGTTTCGAAGAGAAGTTATAGAACAAAATAGCATTGAGATACTTGCTTTAGTTTAGCGACTTTGTATTTGTATAGGTAAATGCATACATCTTACAATAGTCAGGCAGGGACAGTTTCCCATCTGCATGGCAATAGTTACCACATACCTGAATAATCATATGTCCAATGTTAGCTTACATGTCTAAATGTTATAAGTCCTGTAGACCAAAAATGACGCAATCATCATTTTATACTTGCATCACTCCTTACTATTCAATTCAAGAGTCACATCTATTTATGCTGAAGAATGACTTTGCAGATTATAAAGAAAAATGTAGAGTTGCAGTGTTCTGAAAATACACAAGCAGGTTACCGCTCCTTAAATTCAACATTAACCATTAACACAAAGTGGAATATATTTTGAAATAAGATCTAAAATGGCCCTTTTATTGCAGTGTTGACAGCTGAGAAGCTAGAGTGGGGAAACTCTGATCACATAAGCAGTATTATTGAAAAACATCCTGGTGGATTTGATGTTGTTCTTGGAGCTGATATTTATATCCTTGAATTTTTCCGTACCTGTCTGTCCTTTTCTTCTATTTATTTGTAATATATCAATTGTTGCACCTTGTGGACCTTGACTCGCAGAAAGCTTCCAGCAGTCTAGCATTTCCTCCCTCTTCGATACCGTAGAGAGGATTATTCGTACTCAAGCTGGTAACTGCAGATTCATATTGGCTTATGTATCACGAGCTAAAGTGTACGTATTTTCTCAATAGTCTTCCTCCCATGTGTATTTCAGTAGATAGAGTTCTTTTTTTTTGGAAATAAAAATTGTTGATAAATGCTGTTGATCAAGATTTTCCATGTTATAGAGATGAATTTTGGATTATCCCAGTTGCCCAACTGTAATCCAAATCATAGCTGACCTCTTAGTTGATTAATTTGTAACGTCTAATTTGACTTCTCTTTGCTTTGTGCATGAAGAATAAGAATTAAGAACATTCGTGTCAAATTCCCATATGTTTTGATTTGCCAATGTTCCTGTTATTCTTATCTATACATATATTAGTTAACGGAATGCCATTATGCATAGTGTTTTGAAGTGCTAAACAGAAAAGGCAGCTGAAATGAGAGTACTCATGGGTAAAATTGCTCAATTTGTACACCAGTTAGATCAGAAAATTGTAATTACCACGCAGAATACAATGGAGGGTGTGTGGAAGGTAGAAGTACAGCATCTCCAACTAATTGAAACAGTATATGAATCCAAACATTGAGCAGGTTGCACATACTACCTATGATGCAGTGCTAGCCCATACTGAAAAAGAATGGCATATAGAGTTACATAAGTCCTGATGGTTCAGACAAACAATACGTATGTCACCCATTCTTTTGTCAGCTTGTCACTTGTCAGAGATATTCCTCAATTTATTTTTCTTTGCCCTTGCACAGAAAATGAGTGTCCAGCTGCATTCATGAGCATACAGGAATACAGGTTGGCTTGTAGTAGTTTAGATTATCATCTATTGACAATTATAGCTGGTAGCATAGTCTGCACATTTTATTATGACCAGAATTAACTGTTACCAAAGCTCGCATTACAAGAGCAGCTACGAAGAAATTGTTGATCTTTCTCTATTTTTTTTTCAGTTACTTATATTTTAAAACAAAGTTGGGCCTTCTTTCATTAAACTATTTTTTTCTCATTAATGACCAGCATGGACGGGCTAGTATTCAAGGAAGCCGAAAAGCATGGAATGTGTGTTAGGGAAGTGGATGGAACAAGAACAACCATCTCAAATCTTGAAGGGGTCATATTTGACATTACCCTGAAATGACACCCTGCCCTTCGACTCTCCATTGTCGAAATGCTTGAGTGGTCATTAGTCATGAAGATCCGTAGAAGTTCCTTGTAGCAGGAAAATCAAAGTTCGGCGTGTATGATGAGCTGGAGATGTGGCAGTTGCATCTCTGCAGAAGATAAAGCAGTACCATGTCGTTACAGCAACATCATTATAGATGATGGGCTTCAACGCATACGCTGATTTGGTGCGGTTTTCTACTTAACAGCCATGTCCTTTTTCTCTAATGAGAAGTGTCAATTGACTCAATTCACTGGTGATGGTGCCACAACTTTCTCAGGCTATCTACCAGTGAGATGACCACACTCTGGAAGTTCTTGTGACAAAAGAGTTGCTGAAAGCAGTGCCATCATATATGAGTTTCAGGTGCTGGTCTGAATTCTGAAAAAGCTCTGGATCACCATGAGCTCGTGCTTGGTGTAATATGTAAAACATGGATCGAACAGAAACCTTCAGCACATCCTTCAAAGCATGTAACATGGATCCAATATTTCGCCTTGTTCTTTAGCCTGCTCTTGGTTCTTAGCTGTCTTTGTAAGTTTTCTGCGACAACTTGTCAAGGCCTCCCTGATGCAACCTTGTCACATAGGCCCAGGGCCACAATTTTATCGGCTTTTCTTGGACGCGGCCGGGAGCTCCTGCCAAAATGGCCATGATCTGTATGAATCAGATCTTGTTGCGCGCGTCTGTTGCACACAGCGCTGTCAGTGATGCATGCATTGCACTGCTTCAGCTGGAATCTGAACACGTCTGAACCTGACCTGATGACGAACAATATCAAAAAAAAATGTAAGGAGTCTGATAATGTACATTGACAGTGTCAAGTGACCAGAGTCTCTGCATATTGTTGTAGCGATGGGAAGTTGAAGCTGGGGCCCGGGTAGCAAATGAAAGATGGGTGCTTTGGAGCTCAACAACACTCCAACCACGATGTTGCAACTAACACATTTAAAGATCCACTTAGACATGTTCCAGTTTATGACTTGGAAACGAAAGTGTCACTGACACATAACTGACGAGTTTTCATCGGCATCTGGACCCACTCTTCAGTGATACATAAACACGACGTGCTAATGACAAGTGATTAAAGAGAATTCACCATCCATGGGGTCCATTCGTCACTGACACACATCGCTGGTATATGGTTTTAGTACATTCTTGTGCGATCTGTATATTACCCTACCAGGTTGACTGAATATAGAAATGTCTTTTTTCTAGATCATACGGGAAAGACATTAAGACTGATTGGTTTCTTTTAGCCTCTCCTTTTTACAGCGCATCGGCATCCGATGCTGGGAGCCTGAGGTCAAAAGGAGGAGGAGGCCAAGAAAGAGGGCTGCATCCATCCAAACACCTGAAAGGATGCACAAAAAGAAGAGCAAAATTTACTGAAGAGTACTGCCTAAAAGCAAAAGTGAAAAGGATGCAAACATGACATCTCTCTATCTTCACCAGTCTTGTGGGTGCCATGGCAAGCAAGGCCAAAGCCCAGTCCAGCCTTCTGCAGCATTGCATTCCAGAGCACAGGGTTTCTTCTATTGTTTACTCACTTTCCATGCACTGGCTGCAGAGATTCCCTTGCCGAAACACAGCATAAACACATAAAGAGAGATTGATTGGTTGCCCAATGATTGGGTGCATAATAATCCACATGAGAGGAGAATTCTATGCCATTACATTATGCAAGAGCACATGCTTGTCTCCATAACAAACATGCTTGTTGTTTATGCACTGATCCACCTACCTGACCACTGGCTCCTCTGCAGCATGGACTACAATTCACTACAGTTCTTGCCTGATAACAAAGCCCATGCAATGTTACATGCAAAATTGTCTCACCCAATGGCCACACAGCCTCCTCCTGTCTGGGATACAGGCACAGAGAATCCGTGCACATACATGCAGTAGCCAGTAGCTGCTACTAGTAGCAGGTACCAAACTCAGATGCCCAAATACCAACTGACTGATCTGATCAGCACAGGCAAGATCTTTCTGTTTAGTTGTCAATTTGTGAGGAAGTGTTAATAACAGATGAGGTGCTGGTGGCAGTGTGGCACCATCCCTGCTATTCTAACAGCTTGGTCCATGCCAGGCCACCAGCATGCATACATTTGTGCAGGTGAGGTTTTCATCAACAAAATCCCAGCTGGCCCCGGCATAGAGACAGAAAACTCTACCGGCCGGCTCACCGGCGCCGGCGGTCGGCCGGTTGGTCAAAAAGAGTGATAAACTGGTCTTCTTTTCTCATGCTTTGCAGTATCCTGGATCGAAATGTTTGCCGAGATATACATAAATAATGTGGAGAAGAAGATAGGAGGAACAGGAAATTTGTATGATTCAGAGGTAAGCTTTTAGAGGTGATAGTGGCATGACATGAATGCCAGAGTGATGATAAACTTGTGACCTCACACTGCCCACCTGTGGGGCTCAAACAATCTGCAGGTACCTGAAAAGTGTTTTTTTGCCTTTCTTGTGGCAGAAACTGAGCTAATTCAAGATAAGAGGATTTGACACGGCATGAGGTTGTTTTCATACGATTCTTGGCAGAGTGGTAGTGAGTGTTTCAACTCAACCATCATTTATGGCAGCTGCAAATAAACATAACAGGTCAATGAGTTGTTGTAGCATGTTTAGGACTGGTTGGGAGGAATTGAAAACAGCTTCTTCATCACTTGATGGGCCCCCAACGCAAGTTCATATGAGCTGTACCGTCCTCTCCTGTACTGCTGTACAAGGATATATCATATATGCGTAGTTGCGTACATGTCCATCAGAATGGACAACTAATGCATGCTTCCTATGATGAAGTATCCGTAGTCTGTACAGCTACAACCTAACAGAAATATTTTTTTTAAGTAGAGAAAAGCTACAGGTAGATTGCTAGGTCTGAACTGGGATTTTAATACCTGGTCATGAATGCATTGCTTAGGGGGTGTTTGGCAACACCCTGTTAAAGTTTAACACCTGTCACATCGGATGTTTAGATGCTAATTAGGAGTATTAAACATAGGCTAATTACAAAACTAATTGCACAGATGGAGTATAATTCGCGAGACGAATCTATTAAGCCTAATTAGTCCATGATTTGACAGTGTGGTGCTACAGTAACCATTTGCTAATGATGAATTAATTAGGCTTAATAGATTCGTCTCGCGAATTAGGACAGGGTTCTGCAATTAGTTTTATAATTAGCTCATGTTTAGTCCTCCTAATTAGCATCCGAACATCCGATGTGACACTGTTAAAGTTTAGCACCTCGTATCCAAACACCCCCTTAATCTACATGTTAGCCCATTGATTGGCAGTAGTGTAGTACTGATGCGGCAGTGTTAAGATTGTTATTAGCTGTTTAACGCGTTTTCGGTAGTACAGCAGCATAGCGACATTGACTGAAATTGTATGTGCACATATGCCTTAAGACCAAATATCAAATTAAATATGTTAAAAAAATCAAATTAAATGTCATCTGCCACTCCTAGTCACTGGACGTAGCTGATGTACTTGCAATAGTCTTGCACATACATACATACATACGTACGTACGTACGTACTACGTGTGTACATACATACATGCATGCATGCATACATACAAGTTTAATCACTACTTGCAGGTCTTGAAAAGAGATAAATTTGCTAAATTCTAGTGTCTGAATTTAATACGTAATATTATATGTAAGCGACTAAGCGGCACCATTTAGCCTAATTGAATTAGTTCGGAGACGACTTTTTCTTAGAATAAAAAGTATATGCATTGGGTAGCTTTTGGTTTCAGCGCAAATGATTTACTGAAAGGAAGTGGGTAGCTTTCTACTTGTAGGATGTCAACATGCTCCCTTCCTGTTTGGACTACCTCACCACTGTTTTCTATTCGAAAGAAAAAGGAAAGCAAAAACAGAGGCTACCACACAGATGATGACAGGTGCTGAAATATTTGCAATCAGAGCAGGAGCTTATGTGTAATCCAGAAGGATTGCATGGCTCATCTGCAAAGGGGATTTCTTGCAATAGCATGAAAGTTGCCCTGGTCCATGTTAGCCCATGTTCCTGTATCTTTATTATATCCTTGCACAACTACCTTTTTTTTGTGTTTCCTTTCTTCAAGTGTTTGCTTCTCTTGCAAGTACTTTCACCTGGTAGAAAGATACTATTTTCACTTAGGGGGTGTTTGGATCCTGGAGCTAAAGTTTAGTCCGTGTCACATCGGATATTCGGATGCTAATTAGGAGGACTAAACATGAGCTAATTACAAAACTAATTGCAGAACCCCTACGCTAAATCGCGAGACGAATCTATTAAGCCTAATTAATCCATCATTAGCGAATGTTTATGTAGTACCATATTGTCAAATCATGGACTAATTAGGCTTAATAGATTCGTCTCGCGATTTAGCCTAGGGCTTGTGAAATTGGTTTTGTAATTAGTCTATGTTTAATACTCCTAATTAGTGTCCAAACATTCGATGTGACAGGGATTAAAATTTAGGCCGGGGATCCAAACACCCCCTTAGTAGAAAAACGCTATACATCAGTTGTGAGAATCTCGGTAGCAATGCAAATCTCATGCTGTTCTGCTCAAAGAAAGATGATAGGAAAGCTGAGAAACATCATGGCAGGGTTTCCAAAAAGCTTCAGAAACAATATATTTCAAGGTCCAACGGTAGCAACAAACTTCAGTGGGTAGAAATATATGCTCACTCTTTTGGGGGCGAGATGATTGCTGCATTAAACTCAGGTTAGTACCCTGAGAGCTCATGAAATCATGAGTTCTAGACCTGCATAAACAACTTGGATCAGACCCAACCGCAAGGTAATATTTTATCAGGGAATCTGAGCAAGACTATATCTTGGACCGTGCCAATCCATATCTTAATGATCAGCTGGACCAAGGATCAATGTAGAGTGCAAAACAAGAACATATTTTCATGATATTTTTTTGTACATAGCTTCTAGTACACTGCTGCTACATATGCTATGTGTATGCCTGTAGTTTTGATATAGTAGTTCTGTTTATTCCTCAACTGAATTGTCCCCAAAATCTGCCTTCTTCACCGGCAATTCCCCAAAAAGTGCATGCAGGCAAATTGGTGGAGCAATTTGCTTGAACAGTTAGTGGGTGATGAAAGCAATGTTGTTAGTTATACATATACATATTCTCTCATTGCTTTTTTAAAACTAGGAGGAGGGCCCTATTTGTTTGGCTCATCTGGGATTTGGTGAATGTGAATGCCACAGTGCCCCATGCCAGCAATGGCAACAAGCACTAGCTTCTCACTAGTTTCAGTTACCCATGTAACTCCCTTGATTTCTAGTGGCTGATCAGATGTACGCCTAGTAATTTATATGGTAGTAGTACATGCTGTTGAGCAAAACAAAATGAAGGAAACTGTCAAGTAGCAGTACGTGAGTTTGAATGCCATGGACTAATGATGCTGGATGGATGGACCCAAACCTGAAATTTAGCAGGTGGCAACCCTAGTCCCAACATGCATATAATACTGACTCCGAGCTTTTTTGTTTATGCGAGTGTGCAGTGTAGCAGAGAGGACAATGGAGTTGGACAATTCCATTGAACCTGCCTGTTTCTTCTTTTTGTTTGGACGTGAAGCTGAAGCAGCCTTGCTCAATCATCCACCCAGTGTGGAGGGGAGGCACTGCTCCAATCAGATGGGTGGAGAGAATGTATGTACATGTAGCACACTGTTTCATAGCCTAGGATGATTAGAAGTTAAAAGCTGATTGCATTTGTTAAGCTTTCCTAGCTAGGTCCCTCCCCTTGAAGTATGAATTGTTTTACTCAAATATTGCACTGCCGAAAACTGAGCAGTAGCACATAGCTCAAAACTCAAAAGGCATAACTGAAATTTCAAATCCTGCACATCTGACGTCTGAAGAAATTTACACGAACCTTCCGTTTACCTGCCTCATTAGCCCATCCTGTAAAAACCAGTAGTAAAGAGACGGCAGCCTCGCCAGTCAAAACTCTGACGAAAGATTACAGTGACAGGAGGGCGGCGAGAAGCCGGCCAGATCTGAAGCACGAACCAGAGATCCCAAATCCATGTCTACAAGTCAACTTGCTTCGCGGAGCCGGAGGCGATGGATGAAGAAGCACCACACGGAAAGGTGGGGGGGCGTACTGGCTTACTCAGCAAGCGGCATTGATGCCTCCATTACTCCGCCCCCCTGCTCAATTCTTTAGGAGGTTGGAGGAGGAGCTCACAAGGACAGCCTGTGCTCGTGGCCTTTTGGGGGGAAGAGAGGACGAACTGGAGAGAAGGCTACAGTGACAGCGAGACAGCGCCACAAATTCTCACCCTGTACATTTCTGCAACGAGCAGCAGGAGATCAGAATTCAGAACCATCATTTGCAAGTTTTGGCATGTTTTCGAAATGTAGTAGTAAATATTTTCCCAGCTGATTAAACCCTCTGTGCCTGGACTTGTTTGATGGCAAATGTTCAGAGGAACCTAGCTGTAGTGATTTTGAAAGAATTCAGTTAAATAATTCATGTATGTTTTGTACTACTAGCTTTGTAGCAAGGTGATTTTTTTGAAAAGATGTAGCAAGGTGATGAGTGATGACCAAACCGAGTACTCCATGGGAGTAGATGGCAACAAAGCCAAGAACAAAAGAAGTGCATGTCACCATGGGCAGGCACAGGCAGTGTTGTGCCGTGCTGTGCCACCCCAACCCCACCACCCCATTCCCCCTCACCAAAGCACAACACAACTGCACAGGGCTAGAAAAGAGAAAGGAGACGACCAAAAGAAATTGGAAAAAAGAAAAGAGCTCAAAAGCAAGCAAGCGCAGGCAGGCAGAGGCAAGGCCGCCTCCTCCGCCCCTTTTCTCGATCCCCTCCCAATTCACACAGGATTCACTCGCCCGCCAGTTGTTTCCTCTAGTGCCGCCCCCATTCCGCGCTGATCCGAGCCTTTCGCTCAAAGCTTCCAGCTTTTCCAATTGTTTGGTCACTTCAGGAATCAAGGAATATGTTCTTGCTCTGTGCGTGATAGATAGTCTGATCCATCCGTCCATCCTCTTTCCCTGGCATTTTGCTGCGCTGGGGCTCTGTGCGTGGCCACTGCAAGGGAAGGATTCTGGCCTGTTTTTTCTGTTCTTGGGGGCCCAAATTTCGGGCGAGATCTTCGCCTCAAGGTTCCTTGCTTTCCTGGTACTGGCGGTTCTTGGTGTTCACTGCAATTCCAAGGCAAGAATTTGGAGGCCATGAGGGCCCCTTGCGACCGATTCTGGTTGATTTCCCGGGTCGTTGAAATCAGGATGCCGCTCTGACCCACCGCCGCCTCGTTTCTTGGAGGAATTCCGAGGAAATTTCGCTTCAATTCGGGGTCGTTGAGCTAGAGCCATCCAGCTCTTGATCCGGTCCATGGGTCTCTGCCACGGCAAGCCGACGCAAATCCCGGAGCCCGACGCGGAGGAAGATCCCCATGTAACCTCCGGCGCCGGTGACGCCGCGGACGGCGCGTCCTCGCCGTCGGCGGCGCCGCCCGCGGCGAAGCCGGGCACGCCGAAGCAGCCTAAGTTCCCGTTCTACCTGCCGAGCCCGCTCCCGCCGTCCAGCTACAAGGGCTCGCCGGCGAACTCGAGCGTCGCGTCCACGCCGGCTCGCGGAGGGTTCAAGCGCCCGTTCCCGCCGCCGTCGCCCGCGAAGCACATCCGCGCGCTCCTCGCGCGGCGGCACGGCTCTGTCAAGCCCAACGAGGCGTCCATCCCGGAGGGCGGCGAGCCGGAGCTCGGTCTAGACAAGAGCTTCGGCTTCTCCAAGCACTTCTTCGCCAAGTACGACCTCGGCGAGGAGGTCGGCCGCGGCCACTTCGGCTACACCTGCTCCGCCAAGGCCAAGAAGGGCGAGCACAAGGGTCAGGATGTCGCCGTCAAGGTCATCCCCAAGGCCAAGGTTCGACACACACACTCGCTCTCATCTTCTTGCCATTTCCATGTCCCGTTCTTGTGCTGTTTGCATCATTTGCTGATTGAAGAACGTCTCTGTACTTTACATTCTTTGTTGTTTTATCCGTTCAGTTGCATTCTGCATGTTTGACCAAATTTTTGTCAGATTCCTGCGTGGTTGGATTCCAGCATGTCTACACCATGCTGCTATGCTCAGTTTTGTCGTCAAGATCCAGTCTTTTTAATTCGTCTGCAGTTCTCTATATGTGTTGACCAAGCCCTAGCATTTGGATTCTGCATTCTTTCACTCCCATGCTTCAGGTCTTGGATCCTAGCTCGGTTTTATCACAGCTGCTGCTCCGAGCAGTAGAATTAGGAACCTACACAAGCTGCATGTATGCTACCAGCAATTTGGCAGATCGTTGCTAATCGAGTTGGTTAAAGCACGTTTAGTAACTGATTAATGAAAAGGAGACACCTTTATCGTTTCTTTTAGCTCCCGGGGTGCTCGTGATTGCTGGTGGCAGGATGACCTCGTCGGTACGGCATTCATGTGGTGGATCCATCAAAGGGGAGGAGGCTCCTCCATCTCACCATATGGATGTCGACTGCCTCCTGCATTGATTAGCTTCATGTCGTGCTCATGGCGTCGGCTGCCGAGCCCTACCATCTTCTTCCCTCACGCTCCATCCGCAGGTGGACGAAGCACATGATCCCCTTGGATAGATCTGTAGGTCAAAAGGGAGCAGAGCTGTTGAATCACAGTTCGATGCTTTAACTCCGTTGAAGAGTTCACTCATTGTGCGCCTCCCTGCAATTATACAAGGGATCATTCAATTAAGGCCCTGTAGAGGCTCAGTATCCCCGGCCAGCCCAGTGCTTTTATGAGCAAAGCTGGCAGTCCTCCTGTTGCATATGCAATGCTGTGATGCCCCACCCCACAGCTACTCACATTCCATGTTATTGTGTTGTCTCTCAATCATAGGATGGCAGCAACAACAGTTTTTGGTTCATTCTTTCTAGAAAATGAGTTCTACATTCGTTGATATAAAAAGCAAGCGAAGTCAAATCACATCATTAAGATAGTAATTTTTCTTTAGGGAATTCCAAATGCAGTTTTGATAGGTTCATTCGATCGGAATGGCATTTTAAATAATTTTTTGTGCTATTTGTGCATTTCAGGCATTGATGCCAGCAAGAGGCATTTCATTTCTTTGTACCCATAATTGAACACTTGTTGCCTGTTCAGTGCACTGTTGTGGTAATATTGAGCTGAACAGTATTGGTGGTTGGATAGCGCACTTAGTGACCATTATTTGTGCTCTGAGATCTGCATATGTATGCCAAGTACTACTTTTTGTTGACCCATTTTGCTGTTATCATTGAAGAGGACTATGCGTTTGGTTAAGTATATAGAAACGGTTTGTTTGGTTTAGTATATAGAAATGCGCCCATACTTTACACAGAGGTTATTTTAACCGTTGGATTATTTGTTTAATTGTTAGCTATTTTCTGAAAATTGTGTGATTCCATATTTAAGACCAGTGTTTCAACTAATAAAGTTTTCTGTCAGATGACGACTGCTATTGCCATCGAAGATGTGAGAAGAGAAGTGAGAATATTGAGTTCTCTGACAGGCCACAATAACCTAGTGCAATTCTATGATGCTTTTGAAGATGAAGATAATGTGTATATAGTTATGGAGTAAGTTTGCATGCGCCTTTTATTACACTGAGTCCCTTTTTTATATTCTACATTCACATATTATTGCATTGGACAAGGTTCTCGTTCATGTATATGTTAGAGGGTTCAGACTTCAGAAAACATGTTCTGTAGATGTAAGCTATCTATCTTGATGGAATGTTGGCCATAATCCAGTCATTTGCCCCATTAACATCATGAGAACTTCTTTGATCACAATTAAATGAAATTATACATGAGAATACAACTATTTATATTCAAATAGTTTGATATGAGTTTCTATCTGCAAGCATTCATTAATTAACCCAAGAACTATCCTTAATTGAACACTTTACATATAATGGTTCAAAATTTTAATTCATTACTCAATCTTGATAAAGAACATAGTCATTTCATGAAGTTACCACCTTTCAGGATCTAACCTCATCTCTATAATTTTGGTTTATTATTTAGAATAAAGAACATGCACTTCCTGCTTCTTGATCATCTTTATCTTACCGAGTTGTTTCCTTATCTGTTTCAGATTATGTAAAGGGGGCGAACTGCTGGATAGAATATTAGCAAGGTACCTGTAGAGCCACAATAAAATAATTTTGAACAGTTCTAATGATTTACTCTAGGCTTCCGATTTGAACTTTCTTTCTATCTTTGCAGAGGTGGAAAGTACTCCGAAGAGGATGCAAAGGTTGTTATGGTACAAATTTTGAGTGTTGTATCGTTTTGCCATCTTCAAGGTGTTGTTCATCGTGATCTGAAACCAGAGGTAGGTTTCTAGCAAATTTTGATAAATTGTTTATTGACCTGGAAGGTTACCAATGCCAAGATGCTATGAAACTGAACCAAGGATGACACTGGATACCATATCTATTCTACTGGTTTTCTTGCATATTTTATTTATTCTTATCCATAGTACTGATATGCTTAGTCAATGCAATTCTTTTCACCCCCTTCATGTATGATGACTCGTGTATTTGTGCTTTCTTTTTGCAGAATTTCCTTTTCTCATCAAAGGATGAAAACTCTCCCTTGAAGGTTATAGATTTTGGTTTGTCTGACTTCGTGAAGCCAGGTATGTCTTATTGAGCTCCATTAAGGTCCATGTGTACGATTTATTTGTGCTAGATTTAATCTAGCTGTAGTAGGTCATAATGTCATGTTATATTTTCTGCAGATGAAAGACTTAATGACATTGTTGGAAGTGCATACTATGTTGCTCCAGAGGTGCTCCACCGATCTTATGGCACTGAGGCAGATATGTGGAGCATTGGAGTGATTGCCTATATCTTGCTTTGCGGGAGTCGGCCTTTCTGGGCTCGCACGGAGTCAGGAATCTTTCGAGCTGTCTTAAAGGCAGAGCCAAGTTTTGATGAGGCCCCATGGCCCACTCTCACATCCGAAGCTAAAGACTTTGTAAAAAGGCTTCTTAATAAGGATTACCGCAAGAGAATGACAGCTTCACAAGCTCTCAGTAAGTGCCAGATTTGTTTTGCATTGGTGCACACTGTTGCCCTGCTGCTAAGATGCTTAACTATTTGCTAAATGATAACTGCAGGTCATCCATGGATCCGTAATGCTCAACAAGTGAAAGTTCCTTTAGATATGATAATCTACAAGCTAATGAGAGCTTACATAAGTTCGTCTTCACTGCGGAAGTCTGCTTTGAGGGTATGCATTTAATCAGAATAAAGATCTTTAGTGTTCTTATTATGGTCTGCAGATAGCCTCTTTGCATACCCAGCTTAGTATATTGTGTTTTGCTAAGTATTTCTATGCATTTTCTAGGCTCTAGCCAAGACATTGACAACAAATCAACTGTTTTATGTAAGAGAGCAGTTTGAATTGTTGGGTCCAAACAAGAATGGTTATATCTCGTTGCAAAATTTGAAATCGGTTAGTGATTACTTTTATCTTTCCACTTCAATACATTTTTTACCTTGCAATTGCTGAAAGGCAAGTTGTCCATACAGGCCTTGGTGAAGAACTCCACAGATGCAATGAAAGACTCTAGGGTTGTCGATTTTGTTAACACGGTAAGCCACCTACAGAGTGTCTACTATTGTATCAGGGTTTTGCGGTATAGATCACTTACCTGCGCTTGTCATCATGGTACCAGGTGTGCACTCTTCAGTACAGAAAATTGGATTTCGAAGAGTTTGCTGCTTCTGCCATCAGCGTTTACCAGATGGAAGCCTTGGAGACCTGGGAACAGCATGCTAGGCGTGCATACGAACTGTTTGATAAGGAAGGCAACCGGCCTATTGTGATAGAAGAACTCGCATCGGTATGATTTCATCTGTTGAGTCAACTGTTAGTTCATGCATCATATTAGCTGATTACTGATATCTTTTGTTTGCCAGGAACTTGGACTTGGCCCATCGGTTCCTCTTCACGTTGTTCTCCAAGACTGGATCAGACACGCGGACGGGAAGCTGAGCTTCCTCGGTTTCATAAAACTTTTGCACGGGGTTTCTTCACGATCTATTCCAAAAGCCTAGTATACACCATCCCTGCATCCATCAACCAAGGAGATGACCGATGGCTAAGCCAATCTCTGGCTGGTGTGTGTTGTGTTGTGTTGAAGGTGTGGCTGGAGGATATTGCCTGAAACTGCAATGACACGAACGGAAATGCTTGATAGTCTTGTGTACGAGGTAAAAAAAAAAAGCTGATGCTTATGCCTAATACTTGTACCCCCTCCTCCCCATGCCACGTGTATTGATGATGTTGTTGTACTGAAGTAAGCTGTGTAGTCGAGTGTACAGATGAGGATAGGAGAAATGAATATGATGCAAGGGCTCTGAAAGATTTGTGACTGCTGTTTGTCAATGCCAATGCCTGCAATTCTAGCTGATCTGCGGCCCTCCATTGTCTGAACTGTCAATTCTCAAGGCATGAACGTCCCTGCCTCACCTTGCATTCAGAATCCAGTAGATACTGCAGTGTTTGCAAATGGCAATGCGATCATACTGGAATGCCTCGCTATTGCTCTCTCTCGGTTCATGGCGGTGCCGCGTCTAGACTCTAGCGCCTTGGTCTTGCTCTTGCTGTGGTACGGCACGGCGCTGGTCCCCGGCGGCCGTACGGCGGGGGGCAAGTCCGGTCAAGCTCGACGCCGAGTCCGGCCAGGGGTGTGGAGGCCCATTGACAGGCAGAGCGGCAGAAGGACCAGACTGCCAGCCATGGTCAAGAACTCAAGATAGCACCAGCTCTAGAGCCTGCCGCTTCGTTTAACCTGTTTGGAACTTTGGATGCATGGCTGATATAGTTTAGATGTGTGTGTTCGAAATTTTTTTACAGCCGTACATGTAGCAGAGTAAATCGGCACAGCATTTTGGCACGAAGGGCCTGTTTGGCAACCAAGTGTTAAAATTTAACACCTGTCACATCGGATGTTTGGATGCTAATTAGGAGTATTAAATATAGGCTAATTACAAAACTAATTGCACAGATGAAGTGTAATTCACGAGACGAATCTATTAAGCCTAATTAGTCCATGATTTGACAATGTGGTGCTACAGTAACCAATTGCTAATGATGGATTAATTAGGCTTAATAGATTCGTCTCGCGGATTAGCACAGGGTTCTGCAATTAGTTTTATAATTAGCTCATATTTAGTTCTCCTAATTAGCATCCGAACATCCGATGTGACACTGTTAAAGTTTAACACCTCGTATCCAAACACCCCCGAAGTGGCATGTGAAGTGCAGGCTTCGATCGGATTGGAATGGTCCATGGCTGGAGCTTGTTTGCTTACCTGTTTGGATGTATTCGTATGGTACTGCAAAACCCTGAAGCCTGTAGCCTGAACACGCAGGCACAGTTCAGCGCTGGTGTACTTGGAGAGCAGGCGGTAGATCGATCACCGGAGAAACCGGGCTGGTTTTTTACCGTTGCGATGTGAACAAAGGGAAGGGGAGAGCTACAGGCACGGACAGGGACTGTGCCTCAAAAGACACCCAAGCTCGCTTGTGTCTAGCGTCGTATGTGTACTTTGAAAGTGTGCGGGCCGGGGAAAAGTTAGTTTTTCTTTCTTGGAAGACTTGGGAGATGGAATGAAAGCTCGAATCATGGCGAATGATGGAGGCTTTTTTGTGTTGTGAAGATGTTAAGCTTGAACACTGCAGTCTTTCAGTGCAATGTCTCTGAAGACACGGTTGAGAACGGAGCCCAAAGGAAAAGAGTTGCAAGTGTGTTTTTAACATCTTTTTTACCGAGGAGATTGGATTGAATAGTGTATAGCGGAGGCACCTCAAAAGATGTACGATCTCGTTTCAGTAAAAGGAGGGAAAAGCACAACCGAAACGAGAGAGAGAGAGAGAGAGAAAAAGAAAAAAAAAGAGAGGGAAAAGCACAACCAAAACGAAACATGGAGATGCGGGGTATCGATCCCCGTACCTCTCGCATGCTAAGCGAGCGCTCTACCATCTGAGCTACATCCCCATTTGATGGGCACTTTATCATTTATTAATTATATATACTGAGTCCCCGTCTGCTCGCGACAACGCCAGATCAGAGAACGACCATGCTGCCGACTCACGGGCGCCTGCGCCTCACCGTGTCCCTGCCTGCCACCACGGTGCAAAAGCGTAGCAAAGCCAACCGACCGCGAAACAAAAATGGCCTAAGCGTGGTCGGACGTGTGTAGCAGTGCTCATGACGATCTCAGGGCGAAGTGACGAAGCCGGAAGCCCGGAACTACTACAAAAAGATCAGAGGAGGTTACTTACCCTTGGTCAATCAAGTAGAAATTAAAAACCCCAGGTTTTTGTGCGCAGGGAGGAAGGAGATCGAGCACGAGACCATGGAGCACGATCCGGAGGTGATCAGGATGAGGTAGGTGTGGCACATCGCACAGGAGCTGGACGGTGATGACCCGATTGCGGCGGCGCGGCGCTACGCTCGCATGGATGAGAGAGGGACCGGGAGGCCCCGGGCGCTCCGGTACGTCTTCGTGGCCAGCAGGAAGATAGCGCCAGGGCGATGCGTCTCGTTCCGCTTGGTGGGGGGTAAGCTCGTGCGGGAGACGGAGACCCAGGGGCAGCAGCAGGAGGTCCCGGCGAACGGCGGCGGCGTCGGAGGAGAACCGCCATCTTCGCGGTAGCCGCCGTTGCCGCCGCGGCCGGGTCGGAGGACGACCTGTGCTCGGCGTTTGGTTCTGCTCGCTTCCAGTTGAGCATCTCGTTGTCTTTGGGGGGCCAATCGAGATCGACGAGCATGAAGATGCTGCGTGCTGCTTGCATGTTAGACTGATGACGCTCATCTGCTCTCGGAATTTCTTAATGCGGAGTAAGTAACTATATATACTGAAATTTGCACGTATGTACTGAAATTTCAAAAATCATTGTAGCTTTTCCGATGTTTCTACGGTGCTATTCAAATCGATTGGAATGTAGCAGAGATGCGAAGTTCAAATGTTTTCTAAATTCAAGATTCATAAGAATACAACGGAGAGACACGTGAATACATATACTCCTATGTAACAGACGAAAGAGCTCACATAACTGATGAACGGCGCATTACAAGGACCCAACAGCAACCGTCAGACCGTAAGCCCAGAGCAATAGCTGTGCTATGCACGTGGGTACAAAACAAAGCGCAAGAAATTAGAGCAGCCATGCAAGAAATACAGATAACAATCTGATTCACCGAGCGAACTAGTTGACGATCCTGCAGTTCCTCCTGATCTCGCCGTTGGCGCCGGTCTTGACCTCGATGCTGGCCATCTTCACCATGGCCCTGGCAAACTTCTGCTCCCACAGCCCCGGCACGAACGCGTTCAGCACCACCGACGCCGCCGTCTGCCCCGACTTGAGGAGCGCCGCGTCCGACGTGAACAGCACGTTGCGGTTCAGCACGTTCTTGTAGTACTGGCTGTCCAGCCTGGCCGGCGTCACCACGTCCTGCACCACGGTGGGGTCGTTGGCCGCGGTCGGGGCGGCCGGGCACTGGCGCCGCAGCGACGCGGCCAGCGCCGGGTTCATGTCGGACGTGGACGCGTTGAGGCGGCCGTCGGTGACGATGAAGGACGAGCAGTGGGAGCGGCCGACGGTGTGGGCGCCGGAGAGCACGACGAGGTCGCTGACGTCGAGCCCCTTGGCGGCGAAGCTGGCGGTGAGCTCGGAGAGGTTGAAGGAGGGCGGGGGAAGGAACTGAAGCGCCTCGTCGGAGCGGGACACGCGGCCGTCGCGGCGGCCCGCGGGCATGGCGAAGTCGGCCCGGCCGCCGCTGAGCACGGCGCTGGCGTCGCGGCCGGCGAAGGCGACGATGTCGGCGCAGGAGACCGTGCCCGAGCAGGCGGCCTCGAGCGCCGCCTTGGCCGCGTCGATGACCTCGAATCCGCGCAGGCTCGGGAAGTTGGGTGGGGACAGCTTCTCCGGCTGCGGGTTCGCCGCGGTCGGGTCGAGCAGCACGGACGCGTCACAGCCCTGAACCACAAACACGTTGTTCCATGTGCAGAATTGTTAAGCATGCAGCGAATGCATGGTAGCACGTGAAGTACCGAAGAGAACACTGATGAACATGCACAGCATGCATGTACGTACCTGGACGAAGCAGTCGTGGAAGAGCATTCGGATGAGCCCTGCCCCGACGCCTGGGTTCTGCTCCACCGCCTTCTTGACGACGCCTCTCACGATCGCCTCGGCGTTCGGGCACGTGTGACTGTAGAAGCCAACCGCCAGGCCGGTGCCACTCGGTGTCGGGGTTGGGGCCGGGCTGGGGTAGCCCCCTCCCGAGCCAGGGTAGCCGTAGCCATAGCCTGAAGCTTGGCAGCATGTCACCGAGCACAGCAGCGCAAGCAAGGTCACAGCGGCAAGCCTAGCCATCGTCGTCTCTCAGGCCGTCGGAGGCTCGAAGCAGCTAGCGAGCAGTGGGATTGAGCTGCTAGCTGGAGAGTGCACTAGAGCATGAAATTGGTGGTGGGAAGGCTGCTGGCCGGTTTGCACGTGTATTTATAGTCGGATACGATGAGATACAGACGACGACGGTGGTTCGAACAGTAGCTTGTGCGGTCTTGATTGGTGAGTTCTTTAGCTCAATGTCAGCGACCAGCAATGATTTAGCGGTTGACTTATTGTGACGCAATTGAAAAATGATCAGTTTAAACGAGTAAGCGTCGTCTCATTGGCCCTGTGGTTAGTTGATCGAGGACTTTTTGGGTACCCTCTCTAGCCGGAGGCGATTAAGTTGCAGATTCCTGCTTGCTGTGTGGCAATGATCTCT
The DNA here is from genome assembly GCF_000263155.2 of Setaria italica. Lineage (NCBI taxonomy): Eukaryota > Viridiplantae > Streptophyta > Magnoliopsida > Poales > Poaceae > Setaria > Setaria italica. The sequence continues at coordinate 46,816,311 of NC_028451.1, read as the reverse complement.
TGGCGTCACCTAATCTCTTACACGATCAGTCGTTGATCGTCGTATGGTGCATGGTTACTTTACGAGATCAAGAGACGGTGCACGCCGTGATTTACAAGATGATTGACGACGCGCGCGGACGACAGAGGATGAACTAACGGTCGGTGCTCACGGTACTGCCGCGCTAGCTGCCACATTTCACTCTATACCATGCAGGCTGCAGCGACCGTTCACGCGTGCCAGCCCAGCACCAGGCTGATTACTTACGATATAACTGCATGCGTAGCCAACAACCGCAGTCGTCCCAACAACGGAAACATGCATGCTCTCGCAAACAGGTGGTTATATTTTGCAGGTTCTCTTCAATCGGGTTTTATTATTTGTTGACTGCTTACAAAAGGCCAAATTAACTTAACATTTATGATTTCCCTTGCACACATATAGAGCCCGGTCTTTCTTCACACATATAGAGCCCGGTCTTTCTTAGGCGACCGCTTGTTCGGCGCCCCATGTCACCTTTTATGTCGGGGAAAAGGTTGACCGCCAGGGGACTTAGAGGAAGGTCTTCGATGAGAGAGGAAGTAGAGATCATGTTGCGGTAATGTTTTAGTTACAATTCAGAACTTGTGAGACATGCGAAGTAATTAACTTTTGATGAAGACCGGTGTACTTTCCTTCCTTCAATGTAAAGTTGCAAACTCCACCCTGTAATCGTTTCTTGCTTCCCCTAGTTTTTTTCTCAAAATTTCTGAACTGCAGATGTAAACAGCTTTTGGCTTGATGAAAAGCCCTTTAATGCAATCAGGTGGGGATGCTCCCCCTGACACCCCCCTCCCAAAAAAAAACAAATTTTGATGAAAGATTTTATTCGCAAATAATCGATACATGTTTTGCCAAAATACCCTCAAGTATACAATCCTTTTCCTGTTTTCACCTTCTTTGTTTATGCTTTAGATACTATTGAGGGGCACATGTGTCACAATTTCTTCAAAAGAAGTATTACTTAGATGTGGGAGATTGGTAAAACTGAAAATATCTAAAAGTTTGGAGAGTACAAATAAAGAACCATTTCAGCTTAGCTTCTCAAGTTTTAAATTTAAGAGAAAACTATTTTATTAAAGTCACATGAATACCATGATCTGATGGTCATCCAGATAATAAAGTGTCTGTTAATAAAGATATAAATCTGATTTCAAATTAATCCATAGTCTAGAACTTATAAGAATTTGAGTTTCTTGAAATCAAGTCTTGCTCTAATAATTGCATGATAGTCCAATATGAGCAATTTATGAATTATGCAGTATTATAGCATGATTAAAAAAGATTTTCTGAAGATATAGTAAATAAATCATTAGTGATATGCCTAAATGAGATTATATAGTTTGCTGCACTCAAGAAGTAAAATATTGATGTCAAACCTCCTACAGCTCGCAGTATGAAACAATTAAATCATCCTTCAGTTCAGCAAAAGAGCATCATCAACAAACGTTTATGATTTTTTTAAAAGCATAATATAACTTTAATTTTGTCAACTAAAAATGAGTAACGTTATTAGGCAACACACATCAATATTTGCTTGTGGTCAGTGATCAAACATCACATTATTAACTCCTTTGTTGCTAAGTTTTTCTATCCATACTCGAAGTTATGCATTTCCTCCCTTTCTGTAAGTGGTGTACTCTAATGCTAAGTATTCTGCTAGGTCTATATGTATATAAAAACGTGAGTGACTTCAGCTGCAACATTGTACCTAAACAGACTTCTATCCATGATTTGTTTACTCATAAGTCATATGATATTGTGGTAGTTGGACATCATGCAAATTAATGTATTATTTTTTTTCCTAAAGTTCAAACCATGTTTAAGGTAATTTGAACCAAATCTAGAAATATCTTTGATTTGCAGATAATAAAGTATAATAGACAGAGCTAGTATATGATCTTCAACATCATCCTCTCTAAAAACATTATCTCTAGTTTCTATAGCTCGAAACAAAAGCAATTATATCGACCTTGGTTTATTAACCTGAGAACTGACTCACCATATAGATTGTCCATTATTGACTCAATACTTATACATAATACATCAACACAAATACAACCGTCGTTACTAATGCCCATCACCCCTAGCTTTAGCTATACTTCTCTACGTAACTTTTAACCATTTCATGTAGTGTGTCATCGTCCGCAAAAAAAGACTTGGCCGCCGGCCTGCTATCCGCGCGCAACATCAGTATCGTGATTATGGCGTGCCCATCAGCGACTCAAAGAGTCACTATTACCGACCCTACGCCACAGGGTTCACGGTACGCTGTGGCATTCCACGTTCTGAGTACATGGTATAGTACTCAATCCAGGAATGGGTTCGTTACGGTACGATCCTTGGGTCGACGGCCGGTACAGAAGATGGTACGTTGTCCTAGTTCTTGATGGCAGCTGCTAGATTGGACGACACATTGTACTGTTGGGCTGTAATGTTGGCTGTTGAATTGGACTGCACGCTGTACTGCTGGGATGGAATGTTGGCTATAAAAAAGGTTTGCATTGCAAAATGCAAGACTCGATGCCAGAATGAGTTTTACAGTACAATCCTTGGTCGGCGGGCGGTACTCCCAGTGCTTGATGGTATGTTGGATGCTGGATTGGACGGCATGCTATACTGTTGTGCTTGATGGTATGCTGCTGGATTGGACACCTATTGGGCTGGAATGTTGGCTACCAAACAAAAAGAAAAGTTTGCGTTGCAAAATACAACTCGATCTATATGCTAATAGCCATTATCTTAATAGTGATTTGGGTGGGAACGTATACAAATCGGCAACGTAATATTTCCAGTAATTTTATGGATAATCACCATGCGTATATAATCCTAAATATGCAGCGATCATGAACCTCATTTCACATTTGTTCTGAAAATCACTGGTTCACGTTTCGACATCTCGAACCCACATTTCTAAAGAGATGCACCCCTTTTACCTGAAACATAGAATGTGTCGATCCATATCCCGCGTAACCGTTCCTTGACCTGATCGTACCGGGAACTTTGTGACATCACACCAACCGTTAGTTGATTCTCTGTCCGTCATCGTCTGCTATATCATCTCTGCATCTTAGTCGCAAATCACGGTGCGTGCACACTAGTTCTCTCCATTTCGTTAAGAAACCATGCACCACCGTACCATACGCGACGGTGTGGTAACGACGTGCACCCGGCCAAGTAACTGTTGGCAGTTGGCACACAGCAAGAACCTCCAACTTACTCCTCCGGTTGGGGACAGAGTTTCTCTGTTACGCACATTACTCCAGTGTCTTCAACTAACCATAGCGACAATCAAAACTTTATCCATGCAACATCCGTAACCAACAGTCCAACATCTCATAATATTCCTGTCGATTTTCAGGCCATTCAGACGCTTGCTCGTCTAAACTTTTCGATTAATTTGAGTTGCGTCACAAGTCAACTGCTGAGCTGTGTGTCACTGTGTACCCCGTTATCTTGCTGACATTGGGCTAATCAAAGAACTCAAATTACAATCCAGAACGAACGCAATCATTCTTCGAACCACCGTCGTCCGTCTGTTCTCGTAGACTCGTACTGCAGATCATCCGACGACGACCAACAGCTCTCTCCGCCGTCACTGCACTCTCTTTTGCACGCACACTGTCATGACCCGAAATTGCAAAACAAGTTTAACATGTTAACATGAGCATCATTTGTACTTAATTGAGCATCATGGCCATGCAGTGCACATATTTATTGTTTATTGTTGAAAATTCAACTTGTGAAGCAACTCAAATTTTGATATGCAACTGTGCCTCCTGTTATTTTATTTAAATACTAGATGTAATTTGATGATTTTAAAGTATTTTTAATTCATTTTCCAGTGATGTTTCCTTATGTTAAAAATTCATTTAAGTTTCAGTTTTGGCTGTTTTCTTTTGTCAATTGTGTGAAAACTGAGTAGCTCTTGAGGTGATTCTTACGGCATTGTATTATTTGCATTTTTATCTTTCAAATAAGTATTTTTGGAAGAATTTTGGATGCCTGTAGCTGAGTCGTTTGAGTGGGGAAAGGTTCAGTTTGAAACCGACCGGGCCACGCGTCAGCCTCCTCTTCCTTCCTCCCCGCGCCTGCTCGCTCGCCGGTTGGCCAACGCCGACGGCGCCTGCCGCACTGCCGCGGCCGGACTGGCCACCGTCGCTCCGCCCCACACGAAATGCCGCCCGTGCCCTCACCCCTCTCCTCCTTTATATGCCGACGTCAGCGTCCCCAAACCCTAGCCACTCTTGTCTCCATTGCGCCGACACCAGTACTGCCACCTCCAAGCCCCAACGCCCCTTGCCGCCGCCGATTCGTCGCCGTGGGTAAGCCCTGCACTGATTCCTCGAGACCACGGCTCCCTCGCGACGTTGCGCTTTCGTTTTGCCCCTCACCCTTCTTCCTCATCCGCCGTGCAGGCCGGTCGTCGACGCCTCTGTTCGCCGCCCGCCGCCTGTCGCCGCCTCCTGAAGCTCCTGCGCCACCTCCTCCTCGCCACCTGTGCCGCCGCTGGTGAGCCCCTTGGGCTTGGGGCGTGGCCCCGCCGCTCTCCCCGCCGCCGCCGCGCCGTTTCCCCCGCCACCGCCGGCAGGGCCATGGCCGGCCGTGCGCCGCCCGTGCATGTGTCCTGTGTTGTGCGTGAAGGATGTGTGGTGGGAAGAAGAAAGAAAGAGAGGGGGTTATGAGGAGTTTTCAGGGATCTATGTGTGAGAGTTCAATAGATCTGAGGGTTGTTTTGAAAGTTGACCTCGGTTTTGTTTTATTTCCTGGATTTAAATAGCTACAAACTTGAAAAAGGCATAGAAATGTGTAGAAAAATGACAAAAATGTGAATTTTATTTTGCTGAGCTCCTGGTGATATCTAGTTTATTTCAAAAATGATTATGTTGTTCGGACCGCTAGATCACATAATACCCTACGTACTGTATGTTGTTTGCTTGTATTCAATTGAACTTGTCTTGAGGGAGTTCCTGCCCGCCCTTATATACTGGGGGAGCAGGGTTACCGGGTAGTTGTCATACAGGAGTACTAGTCGGATTCGACTAGAGAGTCCTACTCTAACTCGGAGGAGTAGTTTCCATGTCCTCGACTAGTCCCTTGGAGTCCATGCAGACTACGTCACCCTGTACCGTAGTCTCCATATCTTGATACGATTCGGTGTACGTCTCCTGATGTGGGTCCGTACAAGTCTTCTGGTGGGTCCATAGGTGTATGGCCGACAGCCTCCTCGCGCCTCACAGCCGCGCGCCTCTCCTCCTCCTGCCGCGCCGCCTCCTCGCGCGTAGCAACTGCACGCCGCGCCTAGCGCCGCTCCGCCGCTGCCTCCTCCTCCAGTAGCACTGCTCGCTGCTCCTCCTCTTGGCGCGCGCGCATCGCGTCGGCGCCGCTTCATCCTCCACCATCACCGCCCTCCTCCTCGCGCTGGATGTCACCGAGCCGCGAGAGGAAGCACAGGAGGAGGCATGTGTGGCCGCCAGAGTTGCGCCGGCTGCCGGGCCTGCAGCTCCCACAGAGCCCGTGCCGTCCGTGCCCTGCGTGCCCGCGGGTCGGTGCTACCGCCTGGAGCCCGCCATGGGGAGGGGAAGAGGTCAAGGGAGCTGGGAAGAAGCTGTCGTCACCGGGTCAACCCATCCGCGCCGCCGCCGGATCCGCGGGGGATGACACCCGCCGCCCCGGGATCCGTGTGGGGGAAGGTCAGATTCGCGCCGGGAAGAAGCGCCGCCGCCAGGATAGGGTGGCGCCGCTACCGGCTGAAGTTGGGCTCGGGCATGGGAGAGAGAGGTGAGGGGTAGGTGGGAAAAAATTAGGCTCTAGATACCAATTGTTGGTCCAAATTGAACTTTTCTATTAACCACAGCCACAAAGGGAAAATTTAGGGTACATATAGGTCAACCATGGGTAAGTGGCTTAGAAGTTAAGCAAAGCATCTAAAGAGCTTCTAAATAGATAAGGTGCAAACAGGAGATAGATAGCACACCTAACACACACATGACTTAGTGTATCACGGCGAACCTGCAGCTGGAGAATCTCTCCCCGCCCACTTCCCCAGCCTGCGGGGCTTCGAGGTCATCGACGCCGCCAGGCGGCGCTCGATGCTCCTAGCTTATACAAATTGGCATGGAGAAAGCAGCGAACTGTTCAGCAGGAAATCACAAATCAAAATTGGATGCGCGGTCTGTGGCGCATGATAACTTTTCAGGAAATGGTGGAATTCGTTGATCTGTGGGATCTGGTACAGAATGTTCACTGAATGATCAGCCTGATTCCATCACATGGAGATGGACAGCAAATGGGTTGTATTCTGCGAAGTCGGCGTACAAGGTGCAATTTCAGGGAACTTTCTTCACTGGCTAACATGACAGTATATGGAAAGCTTATGCTGAGGGCAAACTTAAGTTCTTTGGTTGGCTGCTGATTCAAAAGAAAATCCTAACGGCCGATAAGCTATAGAAGCTGGCTGTGTTCAGCCATTTGCCCTCTTCGTGACCAAGAGCCTGAAACTGCAAACCACATTTGCTTGCAGTGCTACTTTGCTAAGGAGATCTGGCTGCTCATTTGCAACTGGTTGGGTTAGGGTGTCGGTTTTCTGTCAGGTGCAGACAGTGACATTCAGGAATGGTGGGCAGCAACCCTGACGCCATTATAAGGTAAAGACCGAAGATCGACAGCAGCGGTACTGATGTATGTCACTTGGAACATATGGAAGGAGAGAAACCGAAGGATTTTTGAGAACAAAGCGATGCGCTCGGATCAAGTGTTTGATCTCATACAAGCCAAAAGCTGTTTGCGAAGGAGAGAAACCTGATTGCATTAAAGGGCTTTTCATCAAGCCAAAAGCTGTTTACATCTGCAGTTCAGAAATTTTGAGAAAAAAACTAGGGGAAGCAAGAAACGATTACAGGGTGGAGTTTGCAACTTTACATTGAAGGAAGGAAAGTACACCGGTCTTCATCAAAAGTTAATTACTTCGCATGTCTCACAAGTTCTGAATTGTAACTAAAACATTACCGCAACATGATCTCTACTTCCTCTCTCATCGAAGACCTTCCTCTAAGCCCCCTGGCGGTCAACCTTTTCCCCGACATAAAAGGTGACATGGGGCGCCGAACAAGCGGTCGCCTAAGAAAGACCGGGCTCTATATGTGTGAAGAAAGACCGGGCCCTATATGTGTGCAAGGGAAATCATAAATGTTAAGTTAATTTGGCCTTTTGTAAGCAGTCAACAAATAATAAAACCCGATTGAAGAGAACCTGCAAAATATAACCACCTGTTTGCGAGAGCATGCATGTTTCCGTTGTTGGGACGACTGCGGTTGTTGGCTACGCATGCAGTTATATCGTAAGTAATCAGCCTGGTGCTGGGCTGGCACGCGTGAACGGTCGCTGCAGCCTGCATGGTATAGAGTGAAATGTGGCAGCTAGCGCGGCAGTACCGTGAGCACCGACCGTTAGTTCATCCTCTGTCGTCCGCGCGCGTCGTCAATCATCTTGTAAATCACGGCGTGCACCGTCTCTTGATCTCGTAAAGTAACCATGCACCATACGACGATCAACGACTGATCGTGTAAGAGATTAGGTGACGCCAAGAGATCATTGCCACACAGCAAGCAGGAATCTGCAACTTAATCGCCTCCGGCTAGAGAGGGTACCCAAAAAGTCCTCGATCAACTAACCACAGGGCCAATGAGACGACGCTTACTCGTTTAAACTGATCATTTTTCAATTGCGTCACAATAAGTCAACCGCTAAATCATTGCTGGTCGCTGACATTGAGCTAAAGAACTCACCAATCAAGACCGCACAAGCTACTGTTCGAACCACCGTCGTCGTCTGTATCTCATCGTATCCGACTATAAATACACGTGCAAACCGGCCAGCAGCCTTCCCACCACCAATTTCATGCTCTAGTGCACTCTCCAGCTAGCAGCTCAATCCCACTGCTCGCTAGCTGCTTCGAGCCTCCGACGGCCTGAGAGACGACGATGGCTAGGCTTGCCGCTGTGACCTTGCTTGCGCTGCTGTGCTCGGTGACATGCTGCCAAGCTTCAGGCTATGGCTACGGCTACCCTGGCTCGGGAGGGGGCTACCCCAGCCCGGCCCCAACCCCGACACCGAGTGGCACCGGCCTGGCGGTTGGCTTCTACAGTCACACGTGCCCGAACGCCGAGGCGATCGTGAGAGGCGTCGTCAAGAAGGCGGTGGAGCAGAACCCAGGCGTCGGGGCAGGGCTCATCCGAATGCTCTTCCACGACTGCTTCGTCCAGGTACGTACATGCATGCTGTGCATGTTCATCAGTGTTCTCTTCGGTACTTCACGTGCTACCATGCATTCGCTGCATGCTTAACAATTCTGCACATGGAACAACGTGTTTGTGGTTCAGGGCTGTGACGCGTCCGTGCTGCTCGACCCGACCGCGGCGAACCCGCAGCCGGAGAAGCTGTCCCCACCCAACTTCCCGAGCCTGCGCGGATTCGAGGTCATCGACGCGGCCAAGGCGGCGCTCGAGGCCGCCTGCTCGGGCACGGTCTCCTGCGCCGACATCGTCGCCTTCGCCGGCCGCGACGCCAGCGCCGTGCTCAGCGGCGGCCGGGCCGACTTCGCCATGCCCGCGGGCCGCCGCGACGGCCGCGTGTCCCGCTCCGACGAGGCGCTTCAGTTCCTTCCCCCGCCCTCCTTCAACCTCTCCGAGCTCACCGCCAGCTTCGCCGCCAAGGGGCTCGACGTCAGCGACCTCGTCGTGCTCTCCGGCGCCCACACCGTCGGCCGCTCCCACTGCTCGTCCTTCATCGTCACCGACGGCCGCCTCAACGCGTCCACGTCCGACATGAACCCGGCGCTGGCCGCGTCGCTGCGGCGCCAGTGCCCGGCCGCCCCGACCGCGGCCAACGACCCCACCGTGGTGCAGGACGTGGTGACGCCGGCCAGGCTGGACAGCCAGTACTACAAGAACGTGCTGAACCGCAACGTGCTGTTCACGTCGGACGCGGCGCTCCTCAAGTCGGGGCAGACGGCGGCGTCGGTGGTGCTGAACGCGTTTGTGCCGGGGCTGTGGGAGCAGAAGTTTGCCAGGGCCATGGTGAAGATGGCCAGCATCGAGGTCAAGACCGGCGCCAACGGCGAGATCAGGAGGAACTGCAGGATCGTCAACTAGTTCGCTCGGTGAATCAGAGTATTCCTTGCATGGCTGCTTTGGTTTCTCCATGTTGATGTTGACAATGAGTAAATCTCTTATATATGCCTCATTTTGTGCGCGCGTGCATAGCGAGTGTTACTCTGCACTCGCGGTATGCCGTTGCTGTTACCTCCCTTGTAATACCGATCATCCGCTACGTATTCTTTCTTGTGTTGCATGCGTTGGCGTGTCCACTGTACTTAAAATCTTATCGGAATTCAGACAAACTTTGGGTTTTCAAAGATATGGTTGATCCATGTAGAGCTGTCTGCATCATGCCTGGGTATTGTACATTTGTACCCAACCATTCATATCGGTTTTTCTCTAGCAACCTCGGCCCGGCGACGCCCTCACGAGCCTGCCTACGAACAACCTCTACCGTAGGGCTGGCCTTCCTCCCCCAACCTTTCTCTCTAAAGCTCCAAATCTCCGAACCATAAACCCCCTACCTTTATCCCGCCAGGAGATCGAGAATTGATCCTCACCGGAATGCAATAGAACAAAGCAAATCCCACCGGAGTTGGAAAAAAGGAGTGGAGAGGGGGGAAGAGAAAAATCCGGGTGTAAGAGAGGGAAATATTGAGAGAAGAAGAAATCGATGGTCATATAATCGATTTCCTCTCTCTTGGGGAACTGTTATTTTGATGAATAATTGTAGGTTGTTTTACACGAAAGATTCAAAGGTCACAAGGGATTTTAGAATAGCGGACGCGCTAATCGCCGTCAACGGCAATCTTTGACTCTGAACCTGAAAAATATAGGTCAAGGCCCATCAAAATGTTCCAGCCCAAACCGTCGTGTGTGTGGCTCGGCTTTCCTTGGGCCGGGCCAGACGAATCGCTCACAGTTTCAAGTTCGAGCATGCAGTTCCGTAGTGAGATGGACACGGCACACGGAGGACGCTGAGCGCAACGATGGATGCCGTGAACAAGAGGACGAGAGTGTTCACTGTTCACGGCGAGTTACAACTTGCTCATTCAATGCCGGAGGTCCCAGAGAATGACTTAGCTGACGAGGATCTGACACGACGAGCTTCATCTGAATATGAGCTCCGTCTGATGGATGGCTTCCCAGTTATCTCTTGCACTGCACAATGAACTGAAGCCTCTGCTGGTTGCAAGCTTCTTCTTTCTTTCTTCTTCTTTTCCACCGTACTGTGAAGCTAACAAGCTGTGGGGATGCATGTCACGCCGCGTCCTCAACAAGTGCAGAGAAAACCTGAAGAGCTTTTCGGAGGATCCATCCAATCTGAATGTCAGCTGACACTCGAGATCTTCAGAGTTCTGAGGAACACAGGCGCTCTGTAGTATGAAAAACGAGTCCACTGACAAAATGAAAAGGAATTATGTGTCTCTAGGAGTCAACGTGCAAACTCACTTGCTGGCGGCGCAAGACGAGTAGACAACGTGTGCGTGTGCTCGCACGTCAGGATAAAGATAAAGACACGCCAACACCACAAAGGCATCTCAAGAGAACTTGAGGCACGGCTGTCCCCGGTTTCTGCTGCGTTTTCCGACGAGGATGTGGGCTCACCGGTGGCTCACAGCTCTGCTAGCGGCCTACAACCTTCCAAGCGAAAAGCGATGATGCCATTCTCTACAATGATCACATGCCTATGCATCTCATATCCAGAAGCTGCGAACCCAATCATATCCATCCATTATAATTACATGTATTTTATATTAGACATGTTTTCTTCTTGTTTCCTCGCTTTCATCAGGTTCTGAAGATACTTTGAAAAAATCAGGTTCTGAAGACGAAACAGCTGCCTGCTGTCCCTTTTGCTGGTATGCTACTTGTCCCGTCCAGGTCACCTGCCAAAGACTCGGTGGTATTGGTGATCTAGCACTGAAAGGACACCACAGATTAATCTAATTTAATGTGGAATCCTATCCTAATGCAGTGGTTGCTTTACAATTCCACTAGGTGGATGATCCTTGGCATCACCGGTTTATTAGTTTACTGCCAACTGGTTTGTAAGATTGGAAGAGCATAAACCGCCAGTGGTTGGAAGAATTCTGATCGAATGCGGAACGGGTGAAGAAGCAACCTGGATGGTTGGCGCCAAAAGAATTTCTGTTCTCATGTACTGAATTCACATGGCTGTTTCAGTCACCACGTGGCACACACTAATTGGGGTTAGAACATTCATACACATGATGGGTCTGAATTAAAAGCAACTCGGTACATCAAGTGTGATCAAGAGACGACCTTGTTTAACGATCGGTCAGCTTAGTTAACAATAGTTTCATTTTCCGCATGTGGAGCATGAATTCAACTAGCTAGGTGGCAACGCGTGAATCTTAGCCAGTTAAACAAATGCACAAGGGGATAAGGTTGATGAGCACCAGTGGAAGAATATATGGAGGCACTTACCCTTCTTCACGACAATAGTGGCTGTTGGGTTAATGTTCTGCACTTCACCGAGCTGACACAAGCAAGGAATCTCCAGATCACTAGGCTAACCTTTCATGGAGTTTTCTTTTGTTCCACCATTTCAGGATAGAGAATCTTATTAGAGAAGTGGTTATGGTACTGCTAGGTCGTTGATTACCGCTTGCCAAGGACCAAACCTAAAAGTTCCGCAGTGATAGCTGATAGATGGCGTGAACTCATAGTACAGTACTATGCATCGGTTGTCATGATTTTTTGCCAAAAGAAAAGGTTAGAAAAGCGTGTAGTTACTCCGTATTTGATAAAGTAAATTCTACATAACAAATCTTTCCTTTGATGACTTGGTCTGGGTGGCTTGGCTCTGCCCATTTGTTTATTCATCTCCTCACAGTCACAGCTACTCAGAGAAACACAAGTTGGATCATGGATGAGTACATCATACCTGTTCGCTATCATCTGATTCCCCTGCATACTGCACAAACGTTTTAAACATTCAGAAAGATCCAGCTGAGAAGCTGCAAAGATGCTTGGACCATTACACGGCTGTTAATGATCTGTCCTTACTTGATCTCATTTCCTGGTGCTTTATCCCTAAGTTTATCGTATTTTTATGGATCTGGCACTGGCAGTTTGTTATTTCTGGTTGCTTCTTCGTGGCCAGTCGCTCTCTGTGCTTCTGGTTCAGAGAGCTGGTGGATGAAGGAACTGGCAACACAATGGATTTCCTACGGGAGCTGGAGCCGGTTTTCTATTTCTTGATGAGCGAATCCCAAACCGTATTTTCTCGATCAACCAATCAATCAATCAAATCTGCTTCACGATATGCACACGAACTACTGCAATCATTGATGACTGCCGACTGCAGCGGCTGCTGCGCTTGCGAAAGCAGAGCCGTGAGCCCGTGGCCTTACTCTTCAATCTTCATCGTCATCCCATGCAGGGGTTTGTTGTTGGATTTGGCGTTTTTTATTTTTAACCCTTTTTTAAAAATATTTTTTAAAAAAACCCATCCCGAACATTATTTGCGTTTTGGTCATGCCGCGGGCTGAGGTGCGGCAGGTAGCCTCTGCCGCGCCACATGCACTAGCGCGGCAGAGGTGCCACGCTGGCGCGGCGCGGGAAGCCACGCCAACACGACGCTGATCTGGCGTAGCGCTTGCCGCGCCAGGCGCCTGGCGCGGCAGAGCCTGACTTACAACCACGTGTCGGCTTCCTCCTCCTTTCTCCCTCCTCTCTTCCTTCCTCCAGAAACACCCCAGCGCCCCTAGCTGCCCTCGCTGTTGGCCGCCACATACATAGTTGTTTCCAGCAAGATTACAACGGATGCAAACGAAGTTCCAGCGGAACATACGAACAACAACGACGGTAGGGTGAAGAACTAATTATACATTGTAGTGGCATGTGCGGCACGGATGCTATCATAAACTAGTGCCGTTGCTAAACCTAACATGCCTTAGGTAATCGAAATAGTTGGGTAAAGAGCCATGTGTACTTCCTAGTAGAACTAACTCTCCGAGGACAGCGACGGTCCAGCTTCATATTAGCCAGCACCCCCAGAGGATGGCGGAGACGAGGGGCGATCCTTGTTGAGGTGGTACGGGCACTTGCACCATGGACCTTTGCAAATCAAGTTACCAGCGATGTTAACGGCCCAAGGATTCGCGTTAACTTTGGACTGAAGGTCCTCGACCTTATGCTCCAGGTCAAAGATCTTGCACTTCAGGTAGTGTATATACTCCTGGGTTGGCTCAGGAAGTGGTGGATCGACCCACTTGGCGTAGCGATAGTTACCTTCATCGAGATAGGTCTGAACATGATGTTAGTTAGAAGGAAAAGAAAGTTTATGAAGAGTAACGAAGGAATAACTTTACTCACCAACCCATATGGCCATCAAAAGAAACGGCGACTTCCTTCCATCACCGTAGCCGTCATATAGCTGGACGACACAAGCCACACCATGATGACACATTGGCCACGCATCCTGGCGGTCGTCATAAGGCCTAAGGCAGTTTGGAGGGGCGTAGTTAGCCCTGTCCTCCAGAGGGAACTCATCTAGGGGTGCCTCATACTCCATTGGGCTAAAAGAACCTGGCTAAGTGATGGTTGGAATAAGACCACTCCCTCCTCTTCCCCTACTCCCATGACCTCTCTCTCTTGCAGATGACATAGTTATTACCCGTGCTCAGTGGCGTCGAAGGATATGGGAGTGTTCAGTGGCATGCAAGGATTTGGGAGAGGGGGGTTCAATATAAGGAGTGCTGAGATGAAGACGCGTTGCGCGCCCATGTGCTCAGTATGTCGTCATGTTCAATCATCCTGAGAAATGGTACATATAGCCTTTGCAGGTGCAGGGACGTAAGTGTAAGTGTGCAGTCCCATCCGCCTGAGAAGGCTTCATGTTCAGGGTCCTTACAGTCTATAGTGTAGGTTTTTCAGTGAAGGTTCATGTCAATAGTCTATAGTATAGCATTTTCAGTGAGGGTTCATGTCTTGCTGCAATTGTTCAGGATCCTTAACCTTGGTTTCTTTGCATAGAGCCTTGAGGATTTGGGATCGCTGATGTGTATAGCACTAGCAGGCCAGCCGGGTCACCATCCGAGTAATGCTTGCTATTGCCATATTTGCACGGTAATTCTGGCTACATTAATGTGATCTAGCACAAGGCAGAGCGTACTGTGTTAGGGTATATGTTGCCTCATTCATACAGTCTATAGCGTAGCATGCACCGTAGAATCTATATTATATTGTCAATATACACATAGTATCTATAATAATTATCAAAGTTAAATGTTGACAGAAAGGAATATCTAAATAGGAATTAGAGAGTGCAAGTATTTAGATTTGTATTACCATCAAGAGATGGTATGACCGATGTTGACCGATGTTGATTGCATGTCATACCCTCCTGTCCTCCTTCCCTTATAATGATGTGGTATCACCGATGTGTTTTTGAAAACCACACTTCCACGAGTATATTATATTATTTATAAATTTAGGGTTGATATTTATAAGATAATATTTTCAAATATAAATTTAATTTTAGATTGAGGGCTAGACAGACTATAGGCGCGTATGCATGATTACAAATCTGCCTCATTAATTCACAGGATTCGTGTGTATATTCTCGAGGATATTTTGGGCAGCCTGCCATGGCCCTCTCTGCGACTCTGACTCATTTCTTCAGCTGCTTGAGGTGACGCACCAGCTTCGCCTGGCCCTACGCACACATCCACAACCATCCATGACCATCCATGCATCAATCACAACCACACCATCATGATTCATGAAGGAGAAGGGCATCGCATCAAATCTTTTTTGAAGTACAACACATCAAATCTTTAGCCGGGACGATCTAGTAACATTTGCACATGGTGGTAGTAGCACTTTGTAAGAACAATGTATGGAATTTTAGGAACATATGATTCGTAATACATGCTTTACCTATTGTGGAGCCTCTAGCTCTTGTTTGTATTTGCTCACTGGATTTCTACTAGCCTCTGGAATCTGAACTCGAGTGTGCTGGATTTGTACTAGCTCTACCATGGCCAGGCGCCCGAAAGGCGGCCAAATAATTGCTTCAAAAGAGCTCATCGCTACCACTACCACGCCCGCGCACTCAATGCAAATAACATAATACATGGTTCTCAAAAAATAAACATAGTTTTCACAATAAACATGGTTCTCGACAATAAATATAGTTCTCTCACAAATGAACATAGTTTTCACAACTAAAGAGACACATGTACCAACTCAATGAACACATTCATCTAGTCAGAGTCACCTTCATATAATAACTCATCATCATCATCATCATCCCCCGCAATAACAACTTCTTTCTCTTTTTTATCCATATAACCTTACTAACAGGTAAATCGGCAACAAGTGCCTTCATCGCCTCTATCTACGCCTCTTCTGTCCTTTCTTGTAACTCTTCCATTTCAATCCTCCTCTTCCTTGCCTTAACCTGCTGCAAATATTCTTCTCATGAACCCTTAGGGTATTTTGCATTCGGATCAACCATAAAACCTATGCGATCTCTCTCCTCCCCCAACTTTTGTTTCTCCAATTCCCTCTCCTCCTACAACTTTCTCCTATTTTCTCTCCTCTCATCTTTAGTTAGAGGCCGTGGATACTTGGTTATGTTCTGTCTCCAATACTTAATAATAGCTTCCTTCGTATAAAGTCCTTCAAGCTTTACTCCAGTCTCCCAAACCATGTCTTGGTATACTTTCCCCCATAGCAAGTTACTGTCAGGTATAGGCACATCATACTCCTCCTTAATCTTTTCTTTCAGATCTTGTGTTTCTCTTGACTTTCATAGTTCCGATGTACAACCTAACTTTAACAATAAATCATGACGATCAGAAAAGTCTTTCCAATCACATGTCCTTCCCTCCTACAATAAGATATTCATATTGTTACAAATTTGTAACAATGGATACACATTTCACATGTAATGGCATAAACGATCAACAAAAAATATGAATAGTTACTCACCCAGTACTCGCCATGTTCATTGCCACAGAACGAACCATATCCAAGTTCAGAAGGCACCACATCTTGTGTTGCCAATATACCACACTTGCATCTATCACTAGGAGAGGAAACACATGGCCATGGTGCCTTTCCAGTCTCGAACTCCCGCACTTGCTCCTCCGTTGGGCACATCGGCTTAGGCCCATAGATATACTCATTGAAATCACATAGCGGCCACCCATCCTGCATAAAACCGGTGATAAGATTACACGATGCATATAAAAAAACTATCACTACTTCCTACACATGATCCTAACATTTTCCTACTAAACTTACATGGGTCGTTAGCGAACATCGAAAGAATGGAGTGAACTTAGGTGGAACCCCTAGCAGCAACTCCACACTTGCACATGGGAGGATCCCTCACACGCCTACAGGCGGCCTCCTGCTTCTCCTCCTTGGTCATTCTAGGTGGGTTTGGTGGAGGAGGAACCCAACGCCTACATTGATAGTATGGTTTAAGCTGCACGTTATTGCATGGGAATAGGCGGATACTAGGATCATATTTGTCGGGTCCATCTATCCACTGAAAGAAATTACAATCCGCAGCAAGCATAGGATCAAACTTCCACTTGCACATATAGAAAAGCTCTTCCGGCAGTCTTTGGGTGCCTTAATTGTTTCACCTCGGCTGGCACGCCACAGCTACAATTCAGTACCGGAAGGGCAGGAGGTACGGGAGCATCCGCATCGGACTCTCACATGGAATGCATGTACCCCATACACTACTTGTATTCAAACCCGGTCGCCGTGATCTCACCTACACATCAAGTGACCAAAAATTAAGTAAATGATCCATCTACTTTACCATACCAACTATAGACATCAAGTGGATATATTGCACAAATAAACCTACCAATGCCATGTACAATACACAAATGGATCAATAACTAGCTAAATATAAGCATGCAACAAGTTCTACACGTAAAAATCGCGGGCAGAGAGTCTACTGCGTATGAACTAAGCATCCAATACTACGTAACAACATTCAATTTCATCAAAAATTCAAAACAACATCCGTAACCCTAGGTCACCCAAACATCCACCGATCTAGCAAATGGTACGGTAAAACAAGAAAAAAAGTGAGGGAATACCTTCCCAAGCACGCGGGGATTGATTCCCCCCAATTTTTCACCAAAAATCGTTTGATTTGGGGGGATTTTGGGGGCCAGGGGGCAGCGGCGAGTTGGAAGTTATACTTCACTGACGAAGTAGACAGGTCTCTGGACTTTGTAGACGTGGCCTGGTTTAGACCTTTCGACTACTACTGTTGTGCTGACAACATGAGTAGTAGCAGCTATGTATAGGAACAAGTCCTTGTTTGGAGATGGAGCTGTGAAGATTGATGGTTTTGATAGAAAGTCCTTGAGCTATGTCAAGATTTTGTCTGCCTCCTCTGTCCATTAAAACTTGTCTTGTCATTTGAGTAGCTTGAAGAAGGGTAATCCACGTTCTCCAAGTCTTGAGATGAATTGATTGAGGGCTAACATGCAGCCTGTAAGCTTCTGCACGTCCTTGATGCCGGCTGAAGCTTGCATATTTGTGATGGCAGAGATTTTCTCCGGGTTGGTCTCAATGCCACGGTGGCTAATGATGAATCCAAGTAGTTTTCCCGAGGGTACACCAAAAACGCATTTTGTAGGGTTGAGCTTCCACCAGAACGCTCGTAGGCTTGCAAAAGTTTTTTCTAAGTCTGCGACTAGATCATTTGGATTTCTTGTTTTGACGACTACGTCGTCTACATAAGCTTATACATTGCGGTGTAGTTGTTTCTCGAAACACATCTGGATGGCACGTTGATAGGTCGCACCTGCATTTTTTAGCCCGAAAGACATTGTTTTGTAACAAAATGCTCCAAATAGGCTGATGAAAGCTGTTTTGGCTTGATTTTCTTCTTTGAGGGCTATTTGAAGATAGCCTGAGTAGCAGTCGAGAAAACAGAGCAAAGCACACCCAGCTATGGAGTCGACTACTTGGTCGATCCTGGGTAGTTCAAAGGGGTCCTTTGGGAAATGCTTGTTGAGGTCTGTGTAGTCGACGCACATCCTCCACTCATTGTTCTTCTTGCGAACGAGTACAGGGTTGGCTAGCCAATCAGGGTGGAAAACCTCCTTGATAAACCCTGCCGCGAGTAATTTGACCAGCTCTTTTTTGATTGCATCTCTTCTGTATTGTGCAAACCTTCATAGTCGTTGTCTTTTTGGGGTAGCTTTGGGGTTGACGTTTAATGAATGCTCAATCAGCTCCTTGGGCACACTAGGCATGTCAGCTGGCTTCGAAGCAAAGATGTCGTGGTTAGCCCGAAGAAAATTGACAAGCACGTTTTCCTATTTAGGGTCTAGCCCTATTCTAGTCAGGGCTGTCTTGGATGAGTCACCAGTCTGGAGATCGACGGTTTTGAAGTCCTTCTCGCTTGCTGGTTTCACCTTAGTCGATCCCGACTTGTTTTCTAGGATCTCGAGTTTAGTGGGGCTAAGTTTCTTTGAAGATGTGAAGACTTTTTGCACGGGGTTGGGTGCTTGAGAAGTCGCTGCGATCTTGATAGCTTTCGTGTCACACTCGTACGATCATCTTAAATCTCCACATAGTGTCAACTCACCCTTAGATCCTGGCATCTTGAGTACCAGGTACACGTAGTGTGGTATGACCATAAACTTAGCCAGGGCTGGTCTTCCGAGTATGGCGTGGTAAGACGTTTCGAAGTCGACAACCTCAAACCTGATGTACTCGGTTCGGTAATGTTCCTTGGTGCCGGAAGTGACTTGTAGGACAACTTGTCCTAAAGGTATAGCAACATTTCCTAGGACAATTCCGTAAAATGGTGAGTCCATTGGAGTAAGCATGTATGTGATGTCGAACCATATTTTCCTTAGTGTCTTGGTGAAAATGACGTTGAGTCCGCTTCCGCCATCGATGAGTACTTTGGTCAGTCTTGTGCCTGCGATGACAGGGTCGAGTACTAGAGGGAATCAATTTGGTTCTGAGAAACTTATCCATTAGTCCTTTCTGTTGAAAGTTATGGGTAGTTCAGACCATTTGAGTGGTGTAGGAGCTGCTGGCTTGATAGCCATAATCTCTTTAAGTACTAGCTTATTGGACCGCTTGGACGCAATACCTGGGATTCCGCCAAAGATGATGTTGACCATCTTAGAGGCAGTTTGGAACTCGCCTTCTCCTTCGTCAGCTTCGTTGACCTTACCTTTACCCTTATCCTTCTTTTGACCAATGTCTTCGGGAGGAGGTGGTGCGGGTAATTCTTACATTACTCGGCTCATGCTATAGCAATCAATCGTCGAGTGTTTGTTGTTTGGATGCCATGGGCATTGTTTCTTGAGTAACTCGGTGAAGGAGGGCCCATCATTGCGTTTGTGTGATCCTTTCTTGCCTGAGTTGGACATAGCCACGATAGTGTTGTCAGGTTTGCGCTTGCGGTTCTGATTATCCGAGTAGTTGTTTCGAGTATCATTGTTGCAGTTTCTGTCTTGTTCATGATTGTTGTTATTGTTGTTGCGATTGCGGTTGCGATGAGAGCCGAATCTCTCATGCTCCTTATCTTCTTCATCTGCCCATTGTTGCACCATGATTTTGAGATCTTTGACAGTGGTTGGTCAACGTCTGCCAAAGTCTTGGTATGTTCGACGATCATAGAGGTCATTTTGAAAGCACTCGATGACGTCCCCTTCTGAAATGTCGACTATTATGGCCTTTTTTTCAAAGAAATGACGTAAGTAGTCGCGAAGTGTCTCGCTTTCCTTCTGTTTGACTTGGCTCAGGTCAATTTTGTTGCCTGGGCGAGACATAGAATCCGTGTAATTATTAGCGAAAGCCTTCGTCAAGTCTTCCCAGGAATCGATCGATTTTGGTTTGAGTGACTCGAGCCATGTCAACGGCACGGGTTCCATGCATATGGGGAAGTGAATGACCTTTGTATCATCATTACCCCCAGCTGCTTGAACTGCTAGTAAGGAACATCGTAGCCATTGGACTGGATCTTGCTTGCCATCATACTTGGTTATCCCCGTCGGCTTGAACTTTTTAGGTAGTTTAGTCTTCGTTACCCGTGTGGTGAAGGCGGGGAAGTGATCATAGTCATTGGCTTCGCGTTCGTGTTCGCGTTCGCGTTCGCGGTGACGGTTGTTATTGATTACCTCTCTAAGGTCGCTGAAGATTGAGGCTTCGTGATCAGCTCTTCGGTGGCGAGGGCTCTTTGCAGAATTGGTGCAGCTAGCCTCCCCTGCATCCCTGTTTCGCCTTGGGGCCTCACGTTTATCTCTATTTTGCCTTTGGTTATGTTGTCTCGGCTGGTTGACTACTTCGTTACTATTTCTTGGAGCCTCGCGATTGTCACCGTAGACTGCAACGTCTCTGCTGCCATCCTGGTGGGCCGAGTTTCAAGGGATAGATGGAATTGGTGATTCTTTGTCGAATAGTTTGTAAGCTTGTTCTGCGAGTTGTGCTATTAACTCATTGCCCCTTTCTGCGAGTTGTGCTGTTAACTCGTTACCTCTGCCATGAGGTATGAGAGTTGATATGAGATTGATCGAGGTAATTGCTGCGAGTGGTGTGTTGTGCTCTCGAGCTTGCACTGCGTCGAATGCTCTTTCAAGGTTCACAATAGGAATGTTTGTAGCTAGTAGTCGGTGATGATCTGCTCGGGCAGCATTGCGTGCCCTTCTTTGATTTCTCTGTTCGGAAGTTTCATCTTGCGGGGCGTTAGCTGTCGATTCGTCCTGTGAAACGTCGTTGAGTTATGCAACCCGTCGAGGAGTTTTTTGGTGGCTGGCACCTGCGTCGTTGTTTGGTGACGTGATGACGAAGATTTCTCTGTCCCGGTAGTAACTTCCAGAGCTTGATGTTGCAATCTCCGTAGTGCTTCCTTCTTCGCGGGTTGAAATAAGCAGAATACCCTCTTGATACGGGAGGTTGTCTATGTGAGCGACAATGCGTGACTTGTAATCTTGGGCAAGGAACGATGGCTTCATCCCAGACCAATAAATGAATTTGCCTTGCGGAGTTGAAGTAATTACCAAGCCTTGAGTTGGGCCTGATAAAGGGATCTCTTGGACGGAGTTCGAGTCTTAGTCGCAGTCCTCGACTGACTCGAGTTCGGATTGGACTTGTGAGGAGTTCTTGGTGGACCGCGGCTGCATTGCAGAGTCCGAGCGGGAATCGACTTCGAGTTGAAGTCAACTTGCGGGATGACTTGGACGTCAGCCTGTGCAGGCTAGTCCGAGTCGGTGTCGAATCCAAGCCGTAGTCGAACTCAATGTTGTTGACATTGAAATTTTGGATTTCCTCGATGAGATTTTCTGCTTCTTGATGAAGAAAGTTTTCGTTGAGATGCTTCTTTTCCTGGTTGTCAATGATGCAGCGTTGAAAGGATCCAATGCCGTCAGCAATGCAAAGCCAGGAGCCGAAGATGAAGGTTGCGCTCGCCTCAAAGGCGAAAGCAGACTTGATGATGATTGGTGCCATCGATCTCGCGCGGAGAAACTCGACGACTTCCCCTACCTGGCGCGCCAGCTGTTGATGTTTTAGACCGGCAACCCTCCTAGGGAGTATCCTAGGTGGTCTTTTGTGCGGTGGGTGTCGTCGAGAATCAAGGAGTCGATGGTGACACAAGGAATACAATTTAGACAGGTTCGGGCCGCTAGATCACGTAATATCCTAGATCCTGTGTGTAGATTGTATTGATCTTGTTCTTCGTTGTTTGGAGGGGGTCCCTGCCCGCCCTTATATAGTCGGGGGAGCAGGGTTATAGGGTGGATTGTGTATAAGTCCTAGTCGAGTACGTTTACAGAGTCCTACTCTAACTCGGTAGAGTAGTTTCCTTTTGACCCGACTAATTTTCGGGGAGTCCATGAAGCCTACGCGCCCTGCGGAGTAATCTTTATGTCCGAGTAGGTTTCGGGTACGTTCCCTTGAGTGGGTCCGTACAAGTCCTCCGGTGGGCCCAGAGGTGCCTAGCCGACAAAGGTGGAGCTCGGGTGTGGCTGGAGGAGGAGGAGAGGAGGAGGAAGGCTAGCGCGCGCATGTAGTGTTGGCGCTGGCGCGCCAGGTGGGCTGGCGCGTCAAGGGCTATGCCAGGTCAGTGCGCTAGCGTGGCAGCTCTGCCGCGCCAGTGCATGTGGCGCGGCAGAGGTCACCTGCCGCGCCATGGGTCGCGGTGCGACCAGGAGGGTCACGAGCTGCAAATAAAGTTGGGAGGGTTTTTTTAAAAGAATATTTAAAAAAAAGGTAAAAAAAAAATCTTGGATTTGTCTGGAAATGTAAAATCCTCGCGGAATTTCTGCTGCGTGGAACATGCATGGAGGAGCCGGTTTGCAACTGGTGATCGATACGAAAACAGCCAACGAACTCCGGCCATGTTGCAGATCGCATCTTCATCCTGCGTGTCTTGTCATCCTGATTGATCCTGACGGCATCCAACAAACAGCCCACTGCACCGTGTCTACGGAGTCCTAGCTAGCTAGCACTACACCCCTACCTGAGAGCGGGCCCACCCAGCCGGCGGGACCAGTCACTGCATCGCGGGCCCCACCACCACCTCTTAATTGCTTCTGCGGCTCTAGTGTTCTAGAGCACTGCTCGCCTGACTCCCTGTGCGATGCGCTTTAAAGGGAGCGGACGGGCTCGACTCGGCCGTCTCCTCCCCCCACATCCACCTCTATCCACCTCCATCTCCTGCAGCAGCGAGAAACGCACGAGGGGTACGGCTGCTGAGATCGCCTCGAGGCTCGAGTTCTTGCGTCCCGCGGTGCCTCCCTTCCCAAAGGTGAGAATTCTGTGTGCTCGGTTGGCCGTTTGGTGCGCGGGGAAGGCTGCGGTGGGTGCGGTTGGTTCGTGGCGAAACTCCGGGGCTCCCTTTCCTGGCTTCTCAGTCAGGCGGGGATATTTCCTGCTTTGCCTGCGAAATCAAGGCCCGTCTTGGTCGTGGGGTTTTAGGGGAATTTTGAGGTGATCAGGCCCAAAGGTGGCGGCTTTAGTTGGATTAGTGTCTCGGACTCATGGGTTCTAGCGAATTCCTTGTTAATTTGGTTGCAATCAGTGCCAGCGTTCATTCCTGGTGTTTGATTGGCATGGAATAATGGAGAATTGGGATTTGGTACTTTGTGTGGTTCTGGTTCCCCAGGCTGCTGGCTCTGGCTGATTGTGACGTTTATGCCACACAGAGTTGACTAGTAGGCGCGAAAATGATTGAAGGGAATTTGTTTTGTTTTATTTCCTGAGTTTTCTGTAGAGGTGTACATCGATTTCAGTTTACATGTGGTGCAGTGATTTTATTGGTCTTGTGAAGCTTCCATTCTGTGAAAACATAGCACGATAGCGGATTGGGTGAACTTTAATTTCGATTGTACTGTAGCCGGCTTGGATTGAAAGTTGGATGCTTTGAACTTTGAAGACGGCGTGCTAGTTTCATTCATATTGGTAGGAACTTCACTAGTTACAACTTAGAAAGTACTTGTTCTTGTGGTCAGGCTTGCTTTGGTAGGGGTAGGCATCGGATCCGTGCACTTGCTTCTTCAGTTCTGGTGCTGTGGTGAGTAGTGTGCTTTTTCATTGGAATTAGGTTCTTGTCCAACTTATTGTAATACATTTTTCTTCAAAATTTGAATAAGGTTATCATCACTCAATCAAGAATTAGGTTCTTGTCATACTTATTTTTGCTTGATGTGCTTTATGTGACGCTATTGTTGTGTGGTTCGCTTCTCAATAAAATACTGAACAATGATTGCCTTCTCATATCAATCAATATTTACTGTTACTGCAGTTTAATGTAGTTACCGACATTTTAGCTTCCTTTCATGCTGTATGCGAGTAGTGTTCTTGAGTGGGAACCACCTGCAGTAGTCTCCATGTCTTAAGATTTGATAAATTCATATTGATGGTATAGCGACATTATTAATATTTTTGGAACTTGATTGCCACATTGCTTTATGTCTGGTAATATGTGTGCATTGCTAATGTTTATCTGTTTATTGTCTTTGTTTTTCAGGATTTTGGAAAAGAGTTCTTTGGTATTAGGTGTTTCTCGAAAGGGTAAATGGGATCAGAAGGACCTTCAGTTGTGACTGTCCATGTTACTGGATTTAAGAAGTTTCACGGGGTTGCTGAGAACCCAACTGAGAAAATTGTGACCAATCTTAAATCTTTTATGGAAAAGAGAGGGTTACCGAAAAACCTTGTGCTCGGAAGCTGCACGGTTCTTGAAACAGCAGGGCAGGGGGCACTTGGCACATTGCATAAAGTTTTAGAATCTGCTATTGCAGACAGAGAGAACGGGTCATCGACGCAGGGACAAATAATCTGGGTGAGTGCTTACTGCTGATCATATTCTTGATAGTGTGTTCTGGGATTATCTTAGATGAAAAAGCTTTCCTCTAATTTTTAGCTAAAATGTCTGTGTTCTACACTTCTGCTGTTTACCATGTTTTTATGTCTCTCATCAAGGAGGTTAGCATTTAAATTATGCCAGTCCAAGTAGCAAGTTCCTTCATGCATTGTGAAATGGAACAATGAATTATGTAGTGTTTAATCAATATATAATCTACCTGATTCAGAAACAACGTCAGCCACCATTTGCATCATCTGTTCCTGGGCCTCAGAGTTGTCACTGATTCGTAATTCCTGGTTGCATTTGACTGTGTGGGCACTTAGTGCTGTAGCTCCACTTTTGGATGCAATTTATGTCTGATATAGTGACGCGATCATCCTTTTTCTGAAAATAAAACAAAAAATATCTAGCTTGTATTCAGTGCCACTGGAATTGAGTTTCTCATGGAACATTTTTCAGATCCACTTTGGGGTCAACAGCGGCGCAACAAGGTTTGCTCTTGAGAACCAAGCTGTTAATGAAGCCACCTTCCGTTGTCCAGATGAGCTAGGATGGAAACCTCAGGTTGCTTTGTTGGCCAATATTCTTATTATTCTTATCTACACTTACATATAAATCTTGCTATTGCATTTTATCAGCTTCATTGTTCCAATGCAGAGGGTTCCGATTGTGCCAGCTGATGGAAGCATCTCACGGACGAGAGAGGTAAATATTTAATACACTTGATTTATGGGTGCTTGTTGAAAGATAGATAGCTGCCATTCTTCTTTCTTTCTTTCTAATCATGTATCTGCTGTATCTAGTTCTCCGTATGGAATCCACTTACTGCGCAGATATTTTATCTTTAAAGGTTTCTAAAGTTCATAAATAAGTTACTTCTCAAATGTATTTGGTTGTACCTGCCAAAAATGTCAGTGAGATATAGAAGTCCAATAATTAATCACTTCCTGTTACTTCTATTTGAATCAAAACACTAGTCTTGGATAAATTAACAAATACTGTGATGAACAATGCACTAGGGCAATGTATTTTACCTTTTTTTACATATGAATCAAAATGTTGTTTATTGTACTAAACAACCTGCTAGAGCTATGGATTTTACGTGCACACAGCTACATGAATTTGAGTTCAGTTCTCTTTTCCATTTGAAGCATTGTTGTTCTCAACGTTAATCTTGTTTTCACTACCAATCAGACTACCCTGCCAGTAAACGAATTAACCAAGTCACTCCGGAAGATAGGCTACGACGTGGTGCCTTCTGATGACGCTGGCCGATTTGTGTGCAACTACGTGTACTACCACTCTCTTCGGTTTGCAGAGCAACACGGGATCAAATCGCTGTTTGTGCATGTGCCCCTCTTCTTGACGATCGACGAGGAGGTCCAGATGCACTTCGTCGCTTCCCTTCTCGAACTTCTTGCATGCTCGAACTAGGAACAACAGTCTGAAGGTAGGTCCGCATACTGCTTATCAGTCTTGCTGTCCAGTTTATTGCTGTCAAAGAGTAGAGTGTAATCCTGTTCTGTTTGGTTGGCTTGTTCCTTGCAGAGCAATGATTCTATCCTAAAGATGTAAAGTTGGAAGCAGACTGAAATAAGGTGGTGTGGTGATTGATGAAAATTAATCTTGCTTCAAGGGGTGTGTTTGGGAGGTGGGGGCAAAGTGCTGCATAGAGTCATATTGTATCTTCCTGTGGCCAATTGTGGCTTGTATGCATGCCATCACGTGCTGTAAAACACGCTTGAAACTGAAATATTGGGAATTTGGTTTTCAATAAAATCGAGTCGTGGGAGCGGATGCATTACACGCGACGAAAACTGTCGAAGCTGTTGAGCCTGTGCTTTGCGATCGTTGCTTTGCGCCTGTCAATTTTTGATGCTGGTGTATTGGTGAATGGCGTCGCCAATTTCTGATGCCATGTCAATGTCATCCGAGCCGCAGCTGCTCGCCAAGACCAAGAATGGATATGTGTCACGTTCAGTTCAGACATCAGAATCTTCAGATAAGCTGCAGAAGTTTTTGGATAGTCCAAAGAACTGAACTGTCCACGTTTCATTCAGTTGCCAACTTGCAACCTCTGAATTGCTGCGAGCGTTGGATCTGTGGGGCCGAAGGGGCCTCCTATCTACCTCGTGGAAGATAGGAGTTGAAACCTTCCTGCCCCCACCATGTCCCATCTCAATCTTATCTTCTTCTTGCTCACCTTTTTCCATTACCCTCTCATTTAACGATAGCCCACTAAAAAAATATTGGATAAAAATGTTGTCCAACATTTTTTCAAAAAAGTTGGACTAACATTTCTTCGGAAAAAAAGTTGAACCAACATTTTTTCGAAAAAGTTGAACAAACATTTATTCGAAAAAAGTTGAGCCAACATTTCTCTAGAAAAAGTTGAATCCAACATTTTTCGGAAAAAAAAAGTTGCACCAACATTTTTTCAGAAAAAATTGAATCCAACCTTCTTCTCCGGCCGCGACGGCAGCGGCGGAAAGGGAGGGAGGGGTGGGCGGCGGCATAGGTAGGGAAGGGAGGGAAGGAAGCTAGGGTTTGGATTTGAGGTAGATCTAATAAACCTCATTAATTGCACGAATCTCGAACGCTGGAATATTCGATGCCATCGTACCTTCCGATAGGTTTTCCGGGGGCCGAATCGTTGTCTATGATGTGCCGCAAAATTCGTCAACCCGAGCCCAGGCCCAAGTATCTCCACGGGCCAGAAGTCGCACGCAGTCTGGCCTGTGAGGCCCAACGAGACCAGCCCATGGCTCCCACCGCGCGCCGCCGCCTCAGTCCACGAGAGCGATGTGGCGTGCGGCGTGCCCATGTACCGCCACGCCCCACGCTCCCCATCATTGCGGCTTCTACCCTTCGCATTCCTCCCTCTCAGGACCGCGCCTGAAACCCTTGCGCCCCCGCCTCCGCCGCCTCGGCCACCGCCTCCCCCGACCCGAATCCGCCCCGCCGGTTCGTCTTTCCTCTCGATTGCTGCCTCCTTCCTGCGTAGATCGCTATCCCCAACTGGATTCCTCGGCTGGTTCGAGTTTTCCCCCGGTGAAAATCGCTCTTGCGTTTGATCTGCAGGTGCGCGCTTGTAGTTGAGGAGTGCTGCTGCTGCTGCCGTGAACACCGATCGACCATGGCGACCCGTAAGTTTTGAATTCCTTGGGCCATATTTTTCGGTGCGAGTTTCGTCCGTAGGGGCTTTTGTACCCCATAAATGGCGTCGGTGGTGCTCTAATCTTAGGCTTGGTCTGTTTTGTTGTATTAGTTTTGCGGCTGGATGACTGGTAGATTTATGCTAACCATGTGATGATTTATGCATCATATCAGGTGAAGATTGTGGGTTTTGGGGTCTATAAGGTAGTTGATTGAATGCATATGCTTGCCTGAATTTTGGGTTTAGAGTTAGAAGGCCAGGGTTGCTTTCAGTCTAATGGGGGTTTTCGGCAGCTACACAGTGTGACAAAGTTTAGTCTGTAGAATCGCCATGTTAACAATACTGCAGTGGTATTGCAATTCCTTACTAATATAAGAACTCTTCTGTGATTCAGTTCATGGTTTTCTACATGGCTTGTTCTCTGTTGGGTCTGTGTGATTTTAGACTCTGATGATCCTTTTAAGGTTTGTGTTTCATGTTCTATAATCTGCAACTTCTGGCATGTAAACTATTTCAGGTATTCAGTTTGAGAACAATTGTGAAGTTGGCGTTTTCTCCAAGCTAACAAATGCCTACTGTCTGGTAGCGATTGGAGGGTCAGAGAACTTCTACAGGTTAGTGCTACATATTCTTTTGATTTTGAGTTATTGGATAACCTTTGGTGGAAGTAGAGGAATCTCTTAACTTTAATAACATGTTCTTCTAATGTTTTGCAGTGCATTTGAGGCTGAGCTTGCAGATTCCATTCCCGTGGTCAAGACCTCTATAGGTGGCACCAGAATAATCGGCCGTCTCTGTGTTGGTTAGTTTTTGAGCTTGGCTTTGCTATCTGAGTTATTATTTACTCGACTTCAGCTTACTTTTCCTCTTTGATGACCCAGGAAACAAGAATGGACTTCTATTGCCACATACCACCACTGACCAAGGTAAATATTTGCTTTGTGCTGTAAATGTTTGTGTTGCTCCTACTAGACCTGTTGTTATTGCTTACTGACAGCTGGTTGTTAGGAATTTCTATAAACTTGTCCAGATTTCCTTTTCACATACATGTCTTCATTCCTTTTAAATTGCTTCAGGCACATTTGATTTTGTAAGTTTATGGGGCATGGTTTTTTGAAAGTAGCTGTGCGTTGTAGGAAATATTGTTTTCTAGCAGCAGTCAACCTCTAGGTGATTTTAATACATAAGGATAGTTAGTACTCAAAGTAGTCTGGAAACCACTTAGAGAGTGATTACATTTAGAGAGGCAAGTCGTCTTTGGCGATTGTGGTGCCATGTGTGTTTTTTAAGCCCTCAGATTTATATTGTGGACCTGCAGTTGAACAAGTTTGCATGTAATTTCTGGGCCAAATCTTGTGGAGATTGTACCTATTTGTTAGGGATGTATAACCATTCCAGCTTGGTAACCGGCATGGCCTCATTGTCAATTGCAAAGTTGCTATAACGATTCTCTCATTTGTTGTAGTATCCGTTCATCTCAAACCCATCTAAGTAATAGAGAAGTAGGTGGAGATAGGAGGAATTTTCCTGTCAACTTGGTTGTATATGTTGTGATATTTTTGCCTCTTCATATCATGAATTATTTATGCTTATATCCTCCCTGTGCTTTGAAACTGTTCTAGAGCTTCAGCATCTGAGGAACTGCTTGCCTGATCAAGTGGTGGTACAGCGTATTGATGAGAGGTTATCAGCCCTTGGCAATTGCATAGCCTGCAATGACCATGTTGCTCTTACGCACCCTGACCTTGACAAGGTATGCCTACATATTTCTGTTGACCGTCCCTCCCTGAACCTTTGCCTTTTCTCAATTACCTAAGGCTGAGCCCTTTGAGCTGTTTGATTCTCCAGGAGACAGAGGAGTTTATTGCAGATGTGCTTGGAGTTGAGGTATTCAGGCAGACCATTGCTGGAAATATCCTTGTGGGGAGCTACTGTGCGTTCTCTAACAGGGGTGGCTTGGTACGGGTTTAACATCAACTGCATTGCTTTTTGGCTTGCAAATGCTATATATATACCTAATGTCCAATGGTACTGGTGAAACAGGTTCATCCTCACACATCCATTGAAGACCTTGATGAGCTCTCCACTCTCCTGCAAGTCCCGCTCGTCGCTGGAACCGTGAACAGAGGCAGCGAGGTCATTGCTGCAGGCATGACTGTGAACGACTGGACTGCCTTCTGTGGCTCAGACACGACAGCCACCGAGCTCTCGGTCATCGAGAGTGTCTTCAAGCTGAGAGAAGGGCAGTCCACCGCGATCGTCGATGACATGAGGAAGTCTCTGATCGACAGTTATGTGTAACTGAGGCCCTGCAGACGTGGGTCTCAAGTACTACCTGTGCCAAGGTGCACCGCGAGCTATACTTGTGTTATCAGTAGTAAAACCAAAACGTACCCTTTGAGAAGCTACGTTTGGTGGTTTATCCTTTGGCTTCTGAATCGTAGACTTGATGTTTTACCATGTTCCATTAAGGCCATGGTATGCTAGTAAGAAGATAACGCTTCTGCTCTTCGTTATAGATGTTACGTGCATCTTTCCTGCGTATGTTTACTGTTTGTGCAACCACCTGGGAAGTAAAGAATTTTGGCTACATTCACCGTCCTTGCATCGATTTAAAAATTAAGGTTTCAAATGCTAGTAGTTTGTTGCTTCGAGTGATGACGCATGCCTTTACAAAAATTTGTTCAGTCCAGCAAAATCATGAAACTTGAAAGTCGTGTTTCGTATCCCCACGTGTACCGCATCACAACACAACCCGAACTCCATCGGATAAACTCTGACAAATAAGCCTATCTGAAAGCACCAGTTAAATGTCGAAATGTATATTGCACTCGGGACATTGATACAGCAAATGGCAAATGAAAGCGCTGCCAGATGCTTAGTTTCTCATCACCAGCAAGGGTGGATCACACAACGTGCAAGAAGGTATGTATCAGCTTGTGCTGAGCTGTGCGTTTCTTCGCCGAATGGTGGCGCTTCACCAAGTCAGATTGGTAAGTGGCTTCTCTTGACACTCTTGAATGCAGTTCGTAGCCAGTTCTCTCAGGTGTTCTTCAACGGTCTCCATGGGAAGGGAACCGTCAACAACCTTCAAAAACACAAATGTGAAGCGATATTGGGATCCATTCGAGAACTGGTTAACAAAAACAGCATGCATTGTGGCCCTGAGCACTGTCAAAATAAATAATCAAAATTTACATTATGGATTGCTTCTCATCTACTCATCTATGGAATTTCTATTTCGCACATAGCAAATTAGAAATATTAGCGGTCACAAATTGATCGTGGAAAGTTGAACAGAATATATAGAGAATAGGTTGCCACTCTGGTTCCTTGGGTTTGGCACATAGAACTTCACTCACTGCTCACTAGCACAAGAGGCAAAGCAAACACAAAGACCCTATTGTGGTGATTTTGCAGAAACTAAGTTACCTTCCATGTTGAATCACGGAGTGAATGATAATGATCTGCAACTCTCTTTTGGAATTCAATCTTTTCATATCGCTCACCTCCATAGCCCCCTCTTTCAGCCGCTTTCTGTAGCAATCATTTCACATTCCATAATGAAGCGGGAGGATAATCAATGTAAACTATTGAAGCATGGATTAGATGACACATAACATCGAAAATCAATTTAGCATACAGGCTGGTATATAGCATTATAGGTGGGTGGGCAAAGAAAATTTCTGAACAAAAAGTTCTCAGCAGCAAAAGGCTTTAGAAATAAATGTATTGATTTTAGCGTTTCAAGACAGAAATCAATACAGTGCGACCTTAAGTGCATCATCATCAGTTCATCACCGAGTTCTATATGTAAAGATTATTTTGATTGGGTTAAGGCCGAACAATGGCCATCATCCTACAGTGTGTAAATAATGTAACACAAGTCAAATGCATTACACACCATAAGCACAATAAAACTGAAAAATCTAGAACACCTTCATGATGGAACACCATAGACCGAGTGAGTATAAACAGAATACCTCTGGTTGTACATCCAGATAAATTACAAGATCTGGAGCTATAAGTCCAACATCTGGAGCCTGAAATAGTACAGACATCACTTGTCAACTTCCAGGTATTTATGCAAAGGCAGAAAATCATTATACATCCCAATGTTACCAAGCTCACCTTGCACCATTGAATGTCAAGCCCTTTAGCAGCTGAGAACGCCACTCCGGAATAAGAATAACGGTCTACAATGAGAGTAGTTCCACCGAGTAGCTTGCTTTCCATCAAAGCTCTGTATGTAACAAACCAAACGAAACAGCTCCACGGTTTTAGCAATCCCTGAATCATTGTGCACATCATACAGTATATAACTCGAGCAAATTTCCCACATATCACAATAGCATGTTGACAAACATTTATCTTACATTGTGAAAAGAGCATACCTCTTCTCCCAGCGGTTTGCGCTGAAGAGCAGATGAATCGTTCTGTCATCAAGCTGCGACTCATTTGCCAGGTAGGCAGAGATCATCTGCCCAACACAAGTGCCCCTATCAGGGAACCGCCACCCTTCAGCACGGCAACCTTGGCCTTCCAGATAGGACAGCAGCCGAGCACACTGTGACGATTTGCCACTCCGGTCCAGCCCTTCCAAGACGACCAGAGCACCACGCCCGCTCTTGCTGCCAGCATCCGCCATCCTCACGCCCTGAAACGCCCTCCGACGCGTTGCAAATAAGCCGAGACCAGAGGGCGCCGCCGCTTTGCCACTCCTTCAACAAAGAAAGATTGCAGGTACTGAAATCTTCTAGTTCACAAAGGCACCCGGAGACACGTCTCAGGGGAAATCTATTTCCAAGGCCGGCATTGCACATCAGCACGCATCATACGTGCAGAACCATCAGATCCAAATGACGGCAGATTACATCTGATCTGACTTCATGCATATTTCCTGAACCTGAGCTACATGATTTTCAGTAACTAGGAGAAGCGAGTGCTGACCACCCCATGCCGCGCCCAGCCCCGACCTCCCCCTACCTGCCGCCGCGGTCACCGGCTCACCGCTCCACCCACCGCCGGCGCAGCAGCCCCAGCTCGCGTCGCCCAGGCTCCTACGCGCGAGGCCCAACTCGCGTCGCCCCAGTCCCGCGGCCCCTCCGTTTGCGGCGCTCCGCGGCCGGATCTAGGCGAGTTCCGCCCCTCCCCGCCTCCTCCGCCCCGATTCGGCCGTCCGGTCCTCGATTTGGTCTAGTTCGTCCCCAATTTACCCCCTACTCAGCTGCATAGGAGTGGATCAGACACGCCTCACCTGCTCCAAGATGCTGCTCTTCCAGCGAGACGAACGAATGTAGTCATGCACAGCCGAGTATCTCGATAGCGAGCGGAGGCGTTAATATCGGGTGCTGTGCTGCTCTGAGGTCGGCGGAGCGGAGCTGGAGCCCTACCCTAGTCGCGGCAGCGGCGGCGGCGGCGAGGGAGGGAAAAGGAGGAGGCGGGGGCACGTTTCGTATTTCGCCGGGAGGGAATTGGTTCAGTAGTAGCACCTGATCTAGGCCATTCAGGAAGCATCCAACGTCCCAAAAAAAGCCAGCTCACCCTACGCTTCCCCCTTCTCCAAGTGCTACCCTCTGCTGACTTCAGTTCTTCCCCAGTTCACCTAGTGTTGTTCTTTCTTGATCTTGGCCTCGCAGTCTTAAGCAATAAACTTCTTTTTTTTAGGTAAATGAGAGCTTTACTGACTAGACCGGAAGGTGATTACATTCGTTTGTTACTAGGTCCAGAACACACGTAGAAGCCTGGCCTAGCCAACAAGCAGTGTGAATGTTGCGTCTAGCCAACTGAGCTAACTCATGTGTTACAAGATTGCAATAAACTTCAGAAACGAAAAATTGAGGATGTAATCACTTGTCTCCAGAAAATCCGGGTAATTTCCACTTCTTTTCTCAATAGGGTTTTGCTTGAGAAAATGTTTGTATATGTGGTAATGCGTGTATCATGGTGTAAAGAAGAAAATAACTAACACGAGGAGTCGACAACATATATTATGTTCGAATGCTGGTGGCCGGAGTATTACCTTATTTACATATTATGATTTTCATGGGACTGGCTAGGATAATTGGTTAGAGATGGTGAGCGGCATTAGATTGACCTTTTACTATAAAGGTTTAAGCCAAACTTGTTTAAATAAATACTATTTTTTTATAGATTACATATATCCCCAGATGAGGTCGTTCAATGTTCCTTTTCAAATTTAAAATTTATTCTTAACCTCATGTCCATTTATTGGTATGTTTGTTTCCGCTTATAAGCGGCTTATTGGTGAAAATAAGTGAGAATCCCACCAAACACCTTGCTTATTTGCTTATTTTTTCAGATTCTCCCTTATGTGGTAAGTCGCTTTAGAGATTTGAACTATAAGAGATGAAAAGCGAGAAAATCTTTTTAAATTATAATACAAGCCTAGTTGAGAGAAGTGAAAATAAATAGAACAATTGTGTTTTCGTAAGAAAAAAGGAAGCACAACCGGGAAACCTGTATCAAATATGAGTCAACACGTAGCTGCTACCTGGGCGATATCCTCGACCAACCCATGAATTTTGCATTTCAATGCTTCATGGGCAGGTTCCTTTGTACATTTTTATGCAGTCCTGTATATTAGATAAAAAGAAAAGGGCCCACACGTCAGGAAGCAACCTGATCTACAACGACCATATTCCCTTCCCTCCTCCAACATAATGCAATGGGGCATTTGGATACCAGGCTAAACTTTAGTCCTGTCACATCGGATGTTCGGATATTAATTAGGAAGACTAAACATAAGTTAATTATAAAACTAATTGCAGAACCTCTAGTCAAATCGTTAGGCGAATCTATTAAGCCTAATTAATCTATCATCAGCGAATGGTTCTTGTAGTACCACATTGTCAAATTATGAACTAATTAGGCTTAACAGATTCGTCTCGCAATTTAGCCTAGAGGTTGTGTAATTAATTTTATAATTAGTCTAGATTTAATACTCCTACTTAGTGTCAAACATTAGGCCTCCAAGCACCCCCGAATCCAATTCCGACGATGGAATGGAATGGAACAGATCAGCGGAACCCAGTTTTTTTTGTTGTTGAAAGACCAGCGGAACCCAGCTGAACTGATGATCCTAGTCCATCCTGGATTTTAACAAACAAAACATCCTTATCCGAAGGAAGCAAGCGAATTTGACGGGCGCCAGTCCACTCCTCATTCTCTAGATCGCCGGTATTTATACCATACCTCTCTCCAGGTTTTTGATCCGCAGCGCAGTCGTCTGTCGTCTTCGCCTTCCCCATCGCTCTTGCTTGGGCGAATTTCTCGGGGGACGAGAGACGGCAGCCATGGCGGGGCGAGGCTCCCTCCCGGAGGGATCTCTCTTCCTCGGATTCGACAGTTCCACTCAGTAAGTCTGGTCCCTTTCTCAGTTAATCCCTCTCTTATAGAGTTACAGTTCATTTGGGCGTTGGATCTTGTTCTTGCTGTGGTGGCGGTGTAGCTTGTTCATCTTATGAAGCGCTCATTGCTCTAGACGATGAAATCATACGGGTAAGGACTAAGGAGTAAAGATGTGAACTTACTTGCCTGTAAATGGGGATAACGAAAATGTGCTTAAAATTTACGGGAGTACTTGTCTCGGTGAAGTGAATAGAATTTTACTCTGGCCGAAGGTTTAAAAAGAAGGGGAATCGGAATTGATTAGTTGTGTATAGAGTTCGTGCCATGATGCCATGTGATTTCTGTGCAAGTCCATGTTGGAGAGGTCTTTCTACAATGTAGAGTCCATAGCAGGGTCATGGCGATAGGGGCCTAAGAAACTGCGTATTGCTGTCCTGATCTGATTCCAAGAGCAAGCATAGCAGTATGACGATAGGTTCTGCAGACCTCTGCATGAGGTTCCCTGTTCAACGCTATGGACGTTTAATCGCACGTGCTACTTGCTGCTTACTCTTTTCGAATGATGATCTAGAATTAATCAACACCTGTCATCGGATGCAATATAGCAATTCCATTTAATTTCTGCAGCTTTGACTGCAAAATCAAGTTCTTAGCTAAATAGATAAGATGCACCTATGTGGCTATGTGTGATTCTTCTTAAATAGATCTCTTTCAAGAGTTTGACCCAGCTCAAATGTGGTTTCCTTGTTTTGTATTCTTCGCACTGATAACTCGGTAACCATTTGCTTCATATCATCCTTTCTGTATTTTATTTTCATCCTAAATCGTCGGGTTAGCATTGGACTTGGATTCTAATACTGTCATTCTCTTGTTAACAGGTCACTGAAAGCTACTGTGCTCAACAATGAGTTAGCAATAGTAGCTTCTGAAATTGTTAATTTTGACTCTGAATTGCCGCACTACAAAACTGAAGGTGGGGTGTACAGAGATTCCACTGACGATGGCCACATATTTTCACCAACTATTATGTGGGTCGAAGCTTTGGAGCTGCTGCTTGAGAAGCTAAAACCAAAGATAAACTTCAGTAAGGTTGTGGCTGTCTCAGGGAGTGGGCAGCAACATGGCAGTGTTTATTGGAAGAAGGGCAGCCAAGCAGTTCTTTCCTCCTTGGATCCCAGTAAGAGCTTGTCACCGCAGCTCAAGGATGCC
Source organism: Setaria italica (assembly GCF_000263155.2). Classification (NCBI taxonomy): domain Eukaryota; kingdom Viridiplantae; phylum Streptophyta; class Magnoliopsida; order Poales; family Poaceae; genus Setaria; species Setaria italica. Next base: position 46,780,118 of record NC_028451.1, on the reverse strand, counting down.
TTTTCTACAACGAACTCACCAATATGGATGGACAGTAGCACAACTAAGCAATGCAGAGAATTAGAGAATGCAGTGGGAGGTGCATTGGAGTTAGCAAAACTGACAGGATCTCGTGCCTACGAGAGATTCACTGGTCCCCAGATACGGAAGATCTATCAAACAGAACCCAATGTTTATGAAGATACCGAGAGAATATCTTTGGTGAGCTCTTTCATGGCATCAATCCTTGTTGGAAGCTATGCAAGTATTGACGAAACTGATGGTGCTGGGATGAACTTGATGGATATAAACCAGAGGACCTGGTCAAAGACTGTTTTAGAGGTTTGCCACTTGCTAGGTCATTTAGTGGTACATTAAATATTTGTTGAATGACTAAAGTCTAGAACATCAAAACTGTGGGCTTTCATTTAAGATACCATGGACTAAAATATCAAAATCGTGCCCTTTCTCTTCTAGGCAACTGCTCCTGGACTTGAAGCAAAGCTTGGAAATCTAGCACCAGCATATTCGGCTGCTGGCCGGATTGCTACTTATTTTGTAGAAAGGTAAGTTTTGTTTGGTTATGTATTGGGCCAGTGCTAAATGAACACTCTCAAGTCAACCTGTAGTATACTTGGTTTGGTTTGCAACACTGGATTCAGAATCCCCTTTGCCATGTAGTATCTTCTTGTGATGCCATACCTTCTATATTCCAAGTAGAAATTACTGTTTGCACAATTGCTGAGATGTTATAGGGCAACCAAGCATAAGATAAGGTTCAGGCTGCTCTTTATTTTGTTAACTGGAACGCACACTCTGATTCTAAAACTATTATTGCAGAACTTTCCTGCTCTTACTGTCATTATTAGATCTAGTGAACTCTGAAGGCTGAACACCTCAAAATTTATGTTCACACCTTTTCATTATAATTTTGGATTTAGTTGAAGTTCTCTGAAGCCAAACACTTTTTTTATGATAATTTGATTTAAATAAAGTTTCCGAACATTGTGGACAAGTTAATGTGAACTGACAAGCTAGCTGAATAAGAAAAGTACATCCTAATGACCGATGCTATGTAGATTATTTGCACTACCATTTTGTAGTTACTTAAAAGACATTATGTATTTTCAGGTTTCAGTTTGATAAGAACTGTTTGGTGATTCAGTGGTCTGGAGACAATCCTAATAGCCTTGCAGGTGTGCTTGACTAGTGCTTCTTACATAAGCAGCTGACATTTGTGATCTTCTGTGTAGCTGGAAAATGGGCATGAAAATGGTTCCATGATTTCTTTATTACCCTTGCATCTTCTGTAGGTTTAACTCTGAATACTCCTGGTGATCTTGCCATTAGCCTTGGTACAAGTGATACAGTAAGTTGGGAAGACGTGCTAAAAGTCATGTTGGTTATTTGGCATGTATACCTGGCGCTTGTACGTAATTCATCTCCTAACTATCTTATAGGTATTTGGGATAACAGCAGAAGCTAAACCAAGTCTTGAAGGGCATGTTTTCCCTAACCCTGTTGAGCCTGATGGTTACATGGTGATGCTATGCTACAAAAATGGCTCCTTGACCAGAGAAGGTATGTGTGTTTCCTTTCTATTTTCCTACCAAGTAGCCTTTATGTCATGTTGCTTATGATACTTTCATTGTGGTTTCAGATGTGCGAAATCGATGTGCAGAGAAATCATGGGATGTTTTCAACAACTATCTGGAGAAAACTCCCCCTCTAAATGGTTAGATTGAATTTGTCTTGGTCATTTTGCTCCAAGCCTCCAACGACCCTTTTCTGTCAAGTTTATTTTAGAATTATCAGAGAAATTAACATTTTTTATGAGAATAAATTACCAATTTGAATTCCTTGCTGTTATTCATTTGATATCTTTCCAATATGAGGCATTAACAGAACAGCTGTGGCCCTGGAATCATGACATATTTCTCTACCTTGTATGTAGGCGGAAAGTTAGGATTCTACTACAAAGACCATGAAATCCTGCCACCTCTTCCAGGTAGATGTATTGGTATTTGTAGCATTGGTGCCCCTTGTATTTATAAAGATTCAAAACCTGAAACAAAACGGTTTGTTCATGCAGTGGGCTTCCATCGGTACATGGTCGAAAACCTTGATGATGCCTCATCTGACAATCTGATAGAGCGTGAATTGTCAGAATTTGATCCACCATCTGAGGTTTGCGAAAAGATGTATTTGTGAGTTTATCTGATATTTTGGCAAGCAAATTGCCGTGTGTTCATCATACCTTGCCTGTAGGTCCGTGCCATCATTGAAGGTCAAATGTTGTCGATGCGAGGCCATGCAGAGAGATTTGGCATGCCGAACCCTCCCAAGCGGATCATAGCAACTGGTGGGGCATCCTCCAATGAGAGCATCCTCAGGGCACTTGCACAAATCTTTGGCTGCCCTGTCTTCACTGTTCAGAGACCTGGTAATTGCGCAGATCTGCTCCCTGAATAAACTTGGTTTTGTTGTGATCCTGTCACATTATGACACAAACTGATATCACCAATCTTCTATTGAGGTAAAACTGACGCCTGTTTCTGTCCCAGATTCGGCCTCACTGGGTGCAGCACTGAGAGCCGCCCACGGGTGGCTGTGCAACGCTGGAGGAAGCTTCGTTCCCATCTCGTGCTTGTACGAGGGCAACCTGGAGAAGACCTCCCTTGGCTCGAAGCTTGCAGTGCCGGCTGGAGACAAGGAGGAGGACAGGGAGCTCCTAAAGAAGTACACCCTGCTGATGAGGAAGAGGATGGAGATCGAGAGACGCCTGGTGGAGACGATTGGGCGGGCATAGGGCATAGGGCATCGGAAAGTTCTGAAGCATTGCTGAACATGCCGGGACTCAGGATCATACCGTGTTCATAGGCACGAATAATTGTGAATAATTGCGATTATCATCTCTTGTGCCAACTCTCTTAGGTGATAATAATACTAGAAAGTGTCAGAGTTGTTGGTTCTTTATAAACCCAGTGCATTGCTTTACATAAACTTGAAAACCCCCTTTCCATTTCATTTCTGAAGGCCTAACAGAGCCTACGATCCAAAGACGAAAAATCTCTTTGCAAATTTTGTATGCACCTTGTCTTTCGTAGGACTACTATGCATCCATGGAAGAATTTAAGCTGTATCATTGAATGTAACACAAGACATGCAAATTCTTCACTTGAGGTGTTTCTCAACCCTTTTATCCTATTTTCTTATTTTCCTTTTTCTTTTGTTTTTCTTCTCAATTTCCAGCCCAACTGCCCAAGTCACCCTCAGTGTCTTCTCTCCGCCGCCGCCACCACCGAAGCTCTCGCCGCCAGAGCGCCGCGCCGGGTCCTCTCCACCACGCAACCACACCTCCTCCCCGCCGCAGCGCTCGCTGTGGCTCCTGCAACGCTCAGCCCGTCCGCGCCGTCTACTCGCAGTCGCAGCACGATTTGGCGAGAGGAGGGAGTGCGGTGGAGCCGTGGAGGTGGCCGGCGTTGTCCTGGTGCAGCCGGGTCTAGAGCCACTATCAGACTCAGTCCGTTCCCTCTCTTTCGTGTCCTTGCACGGCTGCTTGTTCTTGCTAGTTGCGTCGTCGGCGGTCCGCCACCGCCGCCGCCGCCTCACTCCATACGGACATCCGCATTGATACTTTGTTCATAATGTACTCAGTAGTTAGTGATGGATTGCTGATTGATCTGATCTTTTTTTTTAGTTTTTAGCATATGATCATTGAATTTTCTATGATACGGTTAATAGGGTAAATTGATCGATACTTGATCAGTTGATTGTGGAACTTTTGATAGTCACATGCTGCCTATGGTTCTGCAGTAAAAACTGAAATATGGAAGGTATATACTTTTGCGTATCAATATGTACTGTTAGTTTGTTGTGTTTGGTAGCCAATGTGTGAGGACCAAAATATAAATATAGCAAATATAATCTGTCCAAGTTTGTGGCTGATTTGATATGTTTCTTCCGTAGGTACATCTAAAGCGATCGATTTTCTCCATTCCAAATTTCCAAATTGAGGATCTGGCGATGGATGGCAGTGTCGGAGGTGGCAGCGTGGAGGAGGAGCTCACGGCGCAGGAGACGGCGCTCTACGACCGTCAGATCCGTGTATGGGGTGTCGATGCCCAGAAGAGGTGCGCTGCGGTACAAGAACTAACCTTTCTTTTATTTGTTCGTGCTCCCATTCGTTTCTGGTTTACTGTAAATTTTTTCTGTATTTTGCTTGTTTTTTTAGCACGTGTTGGTTATGTTTGCTAAAAAGTTTGATCTTTTGGGGGGTTTATGATTTATTTTGGATTTACTGCAGAATTTCTGTTTGCTTTTTCATCAAGGTCTCGGTCCAAAGCTTGCATTTTGATGTGAAAAATCCCATAATTGCTGCGGTTTCACATGTTTGCCGGACATTCCCCAATTCCTGTTGCTTCCCGAAGTCGCTTTCGTGATGCATCACATTCTTTGTTCTAACTGTTATATCTGTGTTTCCTGGAACAGGCTAAGTAAGGCGCACATGCTTGTGTGCGGCATGAACGGAACCACTATTGAGGTGTACTTTGTGTGTGCTCAATTCCACCACATTGTTATCTTCACTTGTATTAACTATTCAAACAGTGACAGTGTATATTGTACTGAAACCAACTCAAGTTTCTATTGAACCTATCCCAAATTTAGCCTTTGCTTTGAACTAGATGTAAAATTTTCTTGGCATTGTACTACATCTATTATGTTCTTGAGTGTGTTTGCGCTGTTTCTGAGAATCGTATTTTTTTTTCATTTTAAATTCCGACCTTTTCTGGAAAATGATATTGCTATTTGTTCCCGTTGATTAAGCACTACTGATTAAGGTTGTCTCAGTCTCACCTGCTGATTTGATTTTTCTTTGCTTATTCTTCCAGGTTGTGTAGCATTTCGGTTGAAACATATCTTGAATATTTGAAGTTGAAATTTCTACTTTATTGCCTCCCTGTTAGACTAATATCATATGGTACTCGAATGCTTAGGTAGAACCAAGTTCTGGGATTATCAGTTGTCTATGCTTTTATTTTATTTGTGGGTTAAATGTGAAGTTGCTGTTTCCTGCCTCTTGCTCCACACTAAGTTTAAGGCATCTCAACAAGATCATCGTGTTCACAGAGAACATGCTAAATATTATAGATAAGATAACAGCAGCATACTAAACTTTGTATTCATTCAAAGAGTTTGGGCTACGTTGAGGGTCCTCATTTCTTCTATACATATTGACTGGACTTCTTTCATAACCTTTTGTATGGTATTTAGTGAAAGCATCGTCATATCATGCACTGAAAATGGTTTCTTTCTTATGATGTAGTTCTGCAAGAATATTGTTCTAGCAGGAGTTGGTAGTTTATCTTTGATGGATGATCACATGGTCACGGAGGATGACCTGAATGCAAATTTCCTGATTCCTCCTGATGAGAGCATATATGGTGGTAGATCTCGAGCCGAAGTTTGCTGCAAGTCTTTGAAAGATTTCAATCCTATGGTTCGAGTTTCTGTTGACAAGGGTAAGTTTCAGTCTGTCTGCTTGGCTTGCTAGTTTTGAGGTCAGAATGAGGAAAGATCTTGTCCTTGCATTCCTGAATTCTTGTGATCCTAGCCTGTCTTGTACTGATGGGAGATGCTATTTTGATATGTATTCTTTAACTGATGGTGGTTCTTAAGAAAAAATTCTTGTAAGAAAAATTCTTTATCGAGTACACTGTTTTCGTATTAATACATTTCATAGTTATTTCACAATTCCACAAGTCTGATTCTCCTAGAAAATTTTCTGATAGGTCCAATTGTACAAACTGTTATCATATTATTGTATTGCTAAGATTCTAAATGGGTTTGATTCGAGCAAGTTTTTTCTGATTTGTTTTTTCCCTTCAGGTGATCCATCACTGATTGATGGAGAATTCCTTGACAAGTTTGACATCGTTGTAGTTAGTTGTGCATCTCTTAAAACAAAGGTGCAGATTCTTCTCTGGAACTAATTATTACCACTGCTTAGCCTATTCTACTTTGGTAATACAGGAAGTTTTCTGTCCTCACAATGTTTTTGTATTTGTTTTGTGTTCATTCAGCTGTTTATTAATGATAACTGCCGGAAGAGAAGCAAGCGTATTGCATTTTACACTATAGATTGCAAGGATTCTTGCGGTGAGATATTTGTTGATTTACAGAAGCATAGCTTTGTCCAGGTATGATGCAAGTCATAACCTGTTTAATATTTGTTCTACAGATCTGTCAAATAGAAGCTGTAGTATCTTAAATGTTCAGAAGTAGGAGCAGCTATGCTTTTACGATCTAAGTATCCCTGCACAACCACTTGCAATTGAGCTATGTTCTGCCCACAATACTGGTCCATTTTCTCCAAAACTATAACTGCCTTTGTACGTGCATGTGTTGATGATAAACTCGTCATTTTTCCCCTTATGTGCTCTGTAACATCTGTTTCAAAAGGCTGTGCCTAGGCGCGGAGCAACGGTACCTTGCCTAGCACCTAGGCGGTTTTCCGACTAGTTTGGTTTAGAACTTGACCTAAGTGTCAAAGTGGGATAATTTAGGTGGAGATAGATGCACTGTAGAACTAATAGTTGCAAGATAATGTCAGCTAGTTTGTTTTGGTATACCCAATTTCCTCTGTTAACATGGTGTCAAACTAGCTGCCTGCAAAAAGTACAACTGCCTAGTCTCGCCTAGGCTCGACTAGGTGCTAGGCGGAGCTTTGATCGCCTGCTTAACACCTAGTGCTTTTTTAGACATTGTGTGTTATTAAGTATTTACTTGTCCTTCCATATGTTTCCACAGAGAACATTGTGTCGGTGTCATACAAATAGCAAAATTATCAGAACGCCGTTGCAGTTTTTCATGATTTACTGGTTGCATTGCAAAGACTCGAAATCATGGAAAATCATCCTTATTTTGTGATGCAACTTTAAGTTATGGGTGGTCTTCCAAGTCCTCCTTGTTACATTCTCCTGTCTAGAAGAGGTACAAAAAAGTCTGGCATGTTGTGCTTGAAGCATGGAACAGTCTCATATCATCAAAATTGGAGACCAAGGAATCAACTTTGATACACAATTTCTTTAGGTTGAATCACATGGTGAAAAAGTTTCTTAGATCAATCACGAGCATTTGAGAGGCATATATGTTCTTTTAGTTTTCTTATTGTTTCCTGCTTATACCTTCCTGAAGCTGTGTCTTCACTTTTGTTTTCAGAAGAAGCCTGGGGGAGAAACTGAACAGCAGGAGTTGACATATCCTAGTCTTCAGGTTAGATGACTTAGGTTTACAGTGATTTTAAAGCTGATCTTATGTTTTGCATTGCACCACTCGATATAGTGATTTTTTGGCTGCCATATGTACTATGACTATGTCGTATTTGTGATGCAACTGATACATGTTATGTATAGACGGAAGCAATTTTAGTTACATCTCTATACAATCAAACGTGATGATTGCATTCATCATGTCCTTTCAGGAAACTATCTCTACACCTTGGAATAATCTACCAAGGAAGATGACAAAATTATACTTTGCTATGAGAGGTAAGGTTAACAAAATTGAAGACAGTGCTGCAATAAAGAAAAGTTCCCTTTTTAGTTTCTATTTGCCAAATGATGGAACTTAAAACATGCTGATTTCAACATTTTTGGCCTTCTTGATTCCTCTAATTTTCCTGTTCTCTTGATCATATCATTTTGTAGTCCTGTAGAATTATGAATTATCTGAAGGACACTGTCCTGGCAAAACAACACTTTCTGATATACCTGCAGTTTTGGCTCACATGAAGGACATGTGTGATAAAATGGTATATCAGTTTTTTTTATTGTCGTAGTTTAGCTGATATTTCTTCTGATTCTTTTACATGGTATTGCAAACTGCAGTCCTTGAACGAGTCTCAAATTCCTACTGCTCTCATGAAACGACTGCTAGCAGCTGGAAAGAAGGAACATCCTCCTGTATGTGCCATCCTAGGTGGTATTCTTGGTCAGGTAGGTTCTATTCTTTAATTTTTAAACTGCCTAGTCTGAGCTTCTAGTATTTGTCTGCGATACATTCCACCTATTTGTATGAACTAAAGCTGTGACGGATATTTGCATTCTGTGTGCTAAAAATGATATTTACATTATGTTTTGTTGTTTAGTTGGCTTGTGAACAATGGAAAGCAACTAGGTAGCTGTAGAAATTGTATTTGGTGCTAACTGCTAATTGAAAGCCTCCTTGCCTAAAATAGTGATCCCAAACAAAGCAGGTAGTGTGTCAGCAAAGAGGGTATGGAATTACTGAGCGAGTATGATTAACAGCAAAGAGACATTCAGAAAGCTTTATTGCTTGTGCATCCAAAAATCAAAAGTCCAAAACAGTACTTGATTTCATCAAATGTCTAATGCGCAAAAAACTGCAGCATTGTAGTATCTTTCCTTTTTTGTGTTAGTATTGTGTTTACAGATTTACCTTTTTAACAGTAGGTGATTAAATCAATATCCTGCAAGGGTGATCCGATCAAGAATTTCTTCTATTTTGATGCGGCTGATGGTAAAGGTGTCATTGAGGATATTCCAACTCCACCACCTTCTGCAAACTGACACCCAGCTGCTTGACTGCCAACTGTACCTGGTTCACTAATCCTTGTAGCCACTCAATAGGATCAAACGTGCAGCTACTTTTAGATTTGTAGCCGAGTGAAAAGACAAGTTAACTTCACTGCAATGTGGCATTTAGGAATTGTGTCCAGCAGTAAATGTGACAATATGCACCAACAATTTCAAGCTGAAGTCTCGATGGTTTCCAATTCCATGATTCTGGGGTGATGGATTCCTTTGTTGTCTCTTCATCCTTTTGCCGAATTTGGTAGCAGTGGTCGGGAGAAAATGGAGTGAAAAGGTTATGATATACTCACTCCGTTTCTAAATGTAAGTTGTTTTGGGTTTTTTAGATATGCACCTAAATATAGGGTTATGTTTTAGATACATAGCAAAACCTATGTATTTAGAAAACCTAAAACGATCTACATTTTGGAACTTAGAAAACCCAAAGCGACCTACATTCTGGAACGGAGGGAGTAGGCATATAGCCGTGAAGTTACTCCAGCTACATCACTGTGCCTGTGTGATGATGTGGCATGTTTCATGTTTGATTACGGTACATGTTGCTTGAATGGCTCTCAGCGCATGTGTGGAGCAGGTGCTCACTACCAGTTTGTTTGGCTGCATTCCTAACATAGTTTCACCTGTACCTTTTTTTTTTAATAGTTTCACCTGTATCAGATCAGAAACAACTGCACTGTTTGGTTCTAGTAACTGCCATATTTTTGCTGGGATCAGATGAAAAAAAACTCTGGAACGATCTAGTCGGGCTGTGCAGTGGGCAAAGAGCCCAAGACCAATGCGGCCCAACTTCCATAATCATCCCACCCGTCGTCCCAGCTCGGGCGGGGTCAAGCAAGCCAGCAGCAGCGACCGGGCTCGGCCAACCGCCTCTGGCTCGGACTCGTCCCTCCCCCTCCCCCTCCCCCTCCCCCTCCCGTTCCTGACCCGACGGCAAATCAAACGGGGTCCAGGCGGCTTCGTCGTCCCCGACCGCCAAACCCTAGCCCCTTCTCCCCGGCGGCCTCCGGCCTCCACTTCGCCGCGCTCCGGAAGGTAAGCGAGCTCGCTCCTCCTCTCCTTCCCGCGCCGCCTCGCCAGCTTCTTCGGTTCCCGTCTGCTGCGCGCGTAGATCCCGGTTCATGGGCGGTGGGGTGTCTCGGATATTCGTTGAAATCGTTGGAAACCCTAGGGTTGTGTAGCACGAGGTCGTATCTCCCACTGCGTCTAGCCTCCCTGCGCGAAACCCAGGTCCGTGCCTCCCTGGCCGCACGCGTGTCCGCCTGCCTCCTCCCACCTCGTCGCGGCGGCGGCGCGCCTCATCCGCGCAGCCACCGAGGCGCAGGCCCCTTCTTTCACGGGGCCAGGGCACCGGCAACACCGACCCTGAGCTTCACCTTGTAGCTCACCAGGGCCTCCCTGCCCTGGCCTTGCCGGCCTTCAAGGTTCTGTTCAATTTCTCCGCTAGATCTATCACTACAGACCTCTGGAATGTGGACATTGAGGAATAAGTGTTACAGCCCTTGGTTCTGACTGACCGAACTGAGTGCTTGGTATTGTCTTGTCTTCTATTCTATTGATACTTTGTTTATATGTACTTAGCAGTTAGTGATGGACTGCTGATTGATCAGACCCTTTTTAGTTTTTCAGCATATGATCATTGAATTTGATATGATAATAATTAATAGGGTAAATTGATCAATACTTGATCAGTTGATTGTAGAACTTTCAGTAGTCACATGCTCCCTGCAGTGAAAACTGAAATATGGAAGATATATAATTTTGCAAATTAATTTCAATATCTACTGTTAGTTTGGAAGTGTTTGGTGGCCAGTGTGTGAGAACCAAAATATAAATATATCAAATACAATAAACCTAAACAATCGAATTCCCGATGGCCCTGTGTGACAATCCTCTGATAAAATGTGTGCCCTGTATTGTCCTTATAGTAAACAGGGTGAAAACTGGGTCTGAATGTGTGCACATGTCTACATTTCAGTTGGGTAGAGATTGATCTTATTTTAGATTTTCACTGAAGGTGTGGAATGGCCTCATTAGTTTACTACTGAACAGTATAGTTCATTCTTTGCAGGATAGTGGGGTTGCTGATTTGGGATAATCTGATTCTCTCCGAGTGAATCAAGATGTCTGGAAATGATGATAAGTCCCAGGCTGCGGCAGACCGAATAAAAGCAGCCGCATTATCAGCGGCTAAGGGATTGAGCAGGGCTCAAGCTGAGCGTGCTGCGGCTGCTGCAGCCCGCAATGTCAATGCCTATGGGCAGAAGGAAGAGGGGCCAAGCCGCTGGCAGGAGAGGAAGGAAGCTAAGAGACAGATGTATCTGATGAGTACAGAGAAGGCTGCGATACTGGGTACTGTGAAGCCAAAAGCTTCAGAAGCTTCTTCTGGTGGAGCATATACCCAATGTCAGAAGTGTTTCCAGCATGGTCACTGGACCTATGAGTGCAAAAATGAGCGGGTTTACATGTCGCGTCCTTCCAGGACGCAGCAGCTTAAGAATCCCAAGTTGAAGAAAAGTGTACCGGTTTCTTATCAATTTGAGAATCCTGATCTTATAAAGGAGAGGGAAGCGGAGAAGAAGTTGATGAAAGAAAAGAGGAAGAAGGAAAGATCTGAAAGAAGAAAGGGAAAGAGCAAGAGGAAGCATCGTTCACCGAGCGATTCTGATAGCAATAGCAGTGATGCTTCAGTGTTTGACTCTGAATCAGAATCATCAGGGACTGGCTCTGATTATTCTTCTGGAAGCAGTTCAAGTTACAGCTCCTCGGACTCCGAGGACAAGAAGCAGCAACACAGGAGGAAGCAAAAGAAGAGAAGGCACCGGAGGGACAGCACATCATCGGCTTCATCTGAATCTGAATCTGCATCAGACAGCGATTCTGATGACAAGGGCAGCCGGAGGAAGAGCAAAAGGCGGAGCAGTAGGCGCTGAGTTTGAAGAACTGGAGAAGGCATTGTGGATGTCAAGTATCATGATATACTTATCGATCGATTCACGAGTATCTTTTTTTCATCGTCAGACCTGCATGTGCCGGGCGTTCTCCAAGAAGCAAATGTAGCATTCCTTTCCTGAATGCTAGTACCGATAGTTTTCCCTGTACCAAGAAGTGCCTAAAGCTCTAAGTGTTCTTATTCTATGGTAGTTGTGAGAACCATTGAATGCTGTAACAATATTCGCATATGAATTTCTGAGTTTTGCGTGATTACCTTCCATACAGTTGTTTTTTTATGATTTAACCTTGGGCTCATCCGCTATGGTTCATTCTTTGGCAACCTGCAGTCCCTACCGTGGTGTGCTCATATCTTGCAGAGTTTACTGTTAAATAATCCTGGGTCGTCATGCTCTTTGGCTCATTCTTTCGTAGCTCCAGTCCTTGCTGTTTACCGCTTGTTCAGAGAAATCACATCACTGGCCGGTTGTCCTCGCATAGTCGCATTCCCAGGTTGACAGACGATCAGTGTGACAGTCCAGTCATTGTCATTTCCTCTGCAACCGTGCAGTTAACAAGCTGGACCCGTATGACAAGCAATGATATTGCCTTCGGAGTGGAGCAAATGATGCCTCTACCAGCTGAATCAGCAGTCGCCAGTAGTTGATCAGAAACTTCAGATGAACAGTTTCACTGTTTGGGATTGTACCTGCCTAAGTCTGCACTGTATCTGCAAAACTGAAACACACTACACCACCTTATCATCTGACCGTGTTTTGCTCATCTTCCCTGGCAGATTTGAGACACTCGATCGGTTTCAAAGATTTGCTGACTGGGAGCTTGAGCTGGAGGACGACAGGACATGAGCATCCAAGAATCAGAAGGTAACCAAACCACACTTGGAGCTGCCTGGCAACGCAAGCATGACCATTGAGCTCAGCTGATCATCCTCTATTGAGCATTGTTGCCATCATGCCCTAGAGCTGCTCCGGCAAAGGAAACAGGCCGGGTAGCAGCGGAGCCAGTTGCTGCGTTGAAAACCTTTCGCTTGGCATGCATGGGGACGCCACGCCACCACCGGGGGCTGGGCTTCGTCTTGTCGGCAGCGGCTGCGGCGCACATGATCGGTGGCAGGCGCCTGTCGACGACGGGACGGGATGGTTCCAGCTGCCGCTGCCGGTCGCCTCCCGCCAGCCGGGCTACCGGTGTAGTTTGCCTTGTTGTTTACCGCCGGCCTCCGCCTCACGTTCAGCTGCGCAGAGCCTGATGGATGGACGGCGGCCAAGAGCCGGAGGAATCTACCGGTTCTGCTTGGATTTACCCTTGGTTTCATCCGCCTGCGCTGCACGCTGCGTAGCAGGTACGTATACGTGACTACGTGTACATCTCTGTCCCGTACAAATCTGAGTCATGCATGCATGTGGACCGTAGAGTACGGCTGGTGGGACACGCACGTCAGAGTTGCCTGTACTGTCGTATGTATCCCGTCCGAATCTTCAGCGCTACAAGTAGGTACTCTCTCCGTCCACGTTCAGAAAAAGAAAAGAATGCAAGGATTCAAAAATTGTTAAAAAAGAATGTAACTCTAACATGTACTAATAGGTGCACATAGCAATTTAAATTAGCAATTTAAGTTGATGCTAGCTAAGTGACTATAAAAATTTCTAGTAACTTCTTGAAGTGAGTTGGTGCTTGAGACTACCTTCAATTTAAAATATTGTTGGAGTACGGGTACATACGTCATTTTACCTGGTTATTGGTTTGTGTGAAGAATGCTAAAATTGCATTCTTTTCGGAACGGAACGAGTAGAGTCCAGGAGTCAGGAGTTGTGTAAAATCAAAAGTGGAACAGAACAACGCTTGCTTGCTAGAGATGCTAGTGTTTTCTTTCAGATTATACATGTTCTCTGCTGGGCAGCACTTTTATTTTCACTGTAGCTGAAAGTAACTGTAAACTGGATAGATCCTTCTACTTAGGATTCCTCCTGGTAACTACTAATTAAAGTGTGTAGCAAACTAGCAACACAGCTCATCCCTTTTCCCTATAAAGACAGCCTCCATCTTTCTCTACCAATGTCTAGGACAACACTCTTTTGGTAGATATAAGTTACAGCGCCGAGTTTTTACAGGCTTTTGGAAATCTCCTCATCTTTAGAGAGGGCTTTGGCATGCATGGGCATGATCGATGGATTCTCCTTGATCCAAACCGGTCCCACGGGGGCTCTGAAAGCCGGCAGCTCCTAATGATTCCTTCCCATTTAGCTTTTCCTCCTTTTTCTGCCATCGATCCATCTCTCGCTCCTGGCTCTCTGCTACTAGCTTTATCTGTGGAGATCTGAAATCTTTGCATCAGAATCTGCTGAGACATATGCATCAAGGGAGCTTGCTGGGACAATCATTGCTGGCAACATTCCTCCGTCACTTGGTTAATTCCCTGCATATGCATGCACTTCCTGGGCTCTTCTCTGTTGTGTTCCACAGAAGTATCCCAGGCATTTTTTTTTTCTGTTGTTCACTCTGGAAATAGAGAGGGGTTTCACTGGCTTATTATGAGCTACGAGCCTACGATTGCTCTTCAAAAGGATTTATACAGTTTTTGAAGCAACAGCTAAAATAGTGAAACTGATCAGAAACAGGTCATTATTACTACCACAAGATTTATGTGCACACAGAACTTCTATATGTTGATGAATCATAGCAACAAGTGTTATGTTTATGTCCTTATTTTGTACTATACATATACTTTTTCTTTTTTTTTCATGTCACTTGGTATGATCATATAAACATTCATTGGCTTTGTCCCTGCATACATATTAGTTGACACACATAACATATGGCTTGGAATAACCTAACGCATCACATGATAACAAACTAGACCACTGTATGCATGTGTGCATTGCATCCATGCTTCAAGGAGACAGGCACGACATTGAGAACCATGCAACGAGCTGACGATTGATCAAGCAAGTGTTCAGTTGGCAGTAAATTTTGTGGCATAAAAGGGGACCAGCAGTGGCAAAATGTGGCGCTGAATGTTGTGGACTTCAATTTCCCGTGGCACCACACACTTGCGTAAGCAGGAAAGCCTGAAACATCTCTCAGAGCAGCAGTTCAAGGCTCATTATGTGATGGAACCACCCCCCATGTACCCGATATCATACTCGCTGACTGCAGCATCTTTACTTGCTTTCCATTTGTGATACACAACACATGAACTTGTTCATAGAGAATAATGCCTTCAAAGTTCAAAGTTCTGCTTCCATCTAGCTACCTCAATAAATTGTTGCACCATATACGCGGCATGGTTGAGACTTCAAATGCCCCTGAATGTATCACATGCCATCAATTTTGCAGAAGCTGAAACATGCATGGCCATTTATTTCTATCACCATTTTGTTTCTCATTAGAAAATAATATATATGGAAATCCATTTTGTTTGGATAAAATAATTTGCTGGACCTGAGAGTTGAGTGAGTCCATGTTTCTTTGACTGGTAGTGGACTGGTAGCCGGCCTGTAGGTGTGTCCTTAAAAGCTGAGCTTGCATAGGAGCTTGCTCCCTCCGTTCAGAAAAGAATACAATTTTAGGATTCAAAAATTGTCAAAAAAAATGCAACTCTAGCATGTACTAGTTGCGTGGGTGCACATAGCAATTTAAATTGTGAGTTAATGCTAGCTAAGTGCCTATAGAAATTTCTAGTAACTTCTTGAAGTGAGTTGGTGCGTGAGGCTATCTTCCATTTAAAATATCGTTGGAGTAGGGATACATGTGTCATTTTACCTAGTTATTGGTTTGTGTGAAGAATGCTAGAATTGCATTCTTTTCGGGATGAAGGAAATAGCTACCAGTAGTAGTACTGCATGCTTTGAGATACCCTTTGCAACTAGTAAAATCAACACTGCCATATAGTTTACTCTTGTGTCCAACTTTTTTGACCATCTAGCACACACTGTCATTCCTCTAGGGTAAAAGGAAGATGGGTAGCCAATGCCAGGCCAGGCATGATTAGATTCTGCAAGGAAAGGCAGAAAGATCTATCTGTACTATATGCATTGCTTGGTACTCCGTATTATATAATCTAGACGAAAGGAAAAAAAACTCATTTCTTTTCGAAATGGATGCAGGTTCAGATCTCTGCCAAGCAGTCAATACACACAAGCAAACAACAGATGAAACTGTTGTCGTGTATGAGCTGAGAGGTGAGGTGAGAAGAGAAGGCTGGGGAGGCACTGGTGCATGTGACACTATGTGGAGCAACAGAGTTGCAGAAGAGTACCAGGCAGCCAAGGAAGAGCCCTTGGGCCTTGGCCATGCTCAATGCTCATGCACCTGTGAGGCTGTGACTCTCTATCTCTCTGGGAAAGAGAGAGAAGCAGTGAACTGTGCAGGAGAGAGAAAGATAGAGGATGATGCACTGCACCCCCACAGGCCATGCGATGCTGCAGATCGGTAGCTCGGTTCAGCAAGCTCAAGTTTAAATGAGAGAGAGAAAGAGAAGAGAGATAGAGAGAGGGATCATGAGAGAGAGAGAGATAGAGAGAGATGTAGAGAGTTTGGAAGCTTCACGGATGTGAGCCCTGGCGTGCACTCACGTGTGGCAGTGCACGAGCTTGGACGCATGTCCTGTTGCCTCGCAGCACCCATACGCGCAGTTACAGAGGAGAGGACCCCTGTGCCCTGTCGCATGCATGCACGGGGCAGATGGGCTGCTTGATTGTTCCAGCCGGCCACCTCGCCCGTGCACCCCAGCTGCCGCGGCAGCGCCCTGTGACAACAGCATGGCATCCATGGAGGAGAAATGATCCCATACCACTTCGGTAAAGACCTATACACGTACTTGCTGGATGTTCAACAACTTTCGCTATCATATCTAAATCTAAGTATATCTATTTTGGTTTATTTTTTTGTAGACATAAAGTTATCTACACATATTTCATGCTACTTTTAATTTGGTGATACGTATATACAGCTAAAATAATAGCACAAGCAATTTACCGATGTCATGGAAAGTAGCGTGTTTGTTTGACTGTGGAAGGTTTAACTTCAGGCTGCAAGGTGCTGGCTGCTGTGTTCATCTAGTGCTGAGGATGTACAAAGTTTGCTAGAGAAGAGCTCTCCTTCACACAAGATGCATGGAGCCTTAGGCTCCGTTTGGCAGCAAGAATCAGTTCCGATTCTTGCCAGAAACTGGAGAAACGCTGCCAAACGTTGCAATCGAGAAATGTTTCAATGAAAATCACCGAGAAACGATTCTGTCTTTCTACCTTGTCGAGTGAAACGGCAAGAAGGTGGTTTCTCATGATTCTATTCTTTCTTTCTTATCTACTCTTTTATCTAGAAATATTTATATTGATCCTCTATTTATACTGATCCTCTTAAAGTGCAATAATTTAAAATGGATGGCATTCGTATCGTTCTTCACCCACAAAAATTCTCAATATTTTTTGTAAAACCTATCCATTTATATAATTTTTTCATACAAAATAATATTTCTTACCAACCTTTCATGAATCTAAATCCAAGCCTTTTAGCCAAACGATTCTACAGAGTGATTCTGATTCATCGGAGAAACGTTTCTTGAGAGAATCTGAATCCAAAATGTTTCTGTGAGAATCTGGATTCATACCAAATGCACCCTTGGTATATCTACTACTACACTACAGGCACGCCCATCTAGTGCTTATAAGGTACTCCGCCTCTCAATGTCTTTGGTTTGAATGAAAACTTTGAACACATTTTTGCTATGGTTAGCCTTGCCACAACTTTGTGGCGACAAATTGGCCACCTAACCTAGGCAAATACTTTGGGAAAAAGTAGTGTCCGTGACAAATGCATGGGTTAATTAGGAGGCTAAGAAGATAGTTAGACAAATTAAAGCTTTTGGTTGCTAAACACTGATTAACAAAACTGCGGTAGTCTAAGCTTATGTGTGGCAAAAACCTTAGGTTGCAGCGTAAAAGCAGGCATTGACGTGCAAAACACCACAAATGGAAGAAGAACATGAGAGAGAAAGAGACAGTGAGAGAGAGATATGTGCGCATGTGTAAGTTTGGAAAAAGTAGGACTTAGAGAGCAGTGGTGATTTCACATCTTTACAGCTCCTTTTATGCATGTGTGCAAGGACTTTAATCAGTTTTCCCTAATGCTCTGACTTCTGACCGCTCCCCCTATCTCTTTCTCTCCCTCTAATAGCCCTGCTTTCCCTCTCTTTCTATGATAAAGAGAAGGAAATGTTCTCTGAAAAGCTTCCTTTGTCTGGCGAGCGACCTCCCCATCTTTGGAGTGTCTTTTTCGCCTTTTCCGTTTCCCTACACGAAAAAGCTCCCTTGCGCATAGAGATGGTGAAAGAAGAATCAACCTTTCATGAAATGCAGCCACAGCAAAAGATTTGCATTGGCATTCCCATCCAACAAGCAGCTCTAGCTACTTCTAGACCTCCAGTACTACTCTAGGTAGTGTAGTGCTAGCACCAGTACATACAAGGGACAAACAGTAACATACACACATATGCATTGCCTTTGAATGGAAAAAAAAAAGTGTACTGTAGCTGTGGACCTGCTAGGTAGGCACTGTATGGCTGAGTATGTTCTTAGACTAGCCTTCAAACTCTGATGCAAACCATCAAGGGCCGGCTACATTAGACTATATAGGAAGTAGGAACAGCTAGCATAAACATCTAGATCTCTCTCTTTAATCAAGTACACGCCTAATTGTCTAATCCTCCACATTGTATTGCAGGTATGTGAGTGGCAATCATGCTAAAGTCCAAGATTGCAGCTGTTCTCTATGCAGCCTAGGGAGCCGGGAGAAGCTTTCACATACACATTTTGGTCTTTCCTCTACCTTCACATGACCTCTATGCGTGTGCTGTGTGCATCTCTTGCCCTATATGCCTGATCTAATCTACTCCTAGACAAACAGCTCCAACTTTTGCAAAGTGCGTGCTGCCGTCTCTTCTTCCAGTCATCCAGTGAGTATTTTATACATCTTGCTCTCTCTTGTTCTAATCACCTTAATTATGCCCCTAACTAGCTAGTGTCAGTTCACTGCACGAATACACATATGTTCTTTAACATACAGACAACAGTATCACATCAAAACTGTTTGCGCACATATGCATGCACGTATATAATAAGCACTGCAGTATCTTTCTCATGCATGCATGCAATGCAATGCGATGATATGATAAAGAATGGGTGGTATTTCAGAGCGAGGAATCTCGAGATGGGAGAGACGTTAGTTGTTGTGATTTGTGCGGCACGAATACATGTCTAGAAAACTGGTTTTTAACGGCATCTGGGCATGGCGTGTCATCTGCAGATAATGTTGGCCCGCCTGATCTAGAGAAGAAGATGACAACATTCTTTGCATGGTGCATGATATATGATCTCTCCCTCTCCCTCTAGCCAGTCACTCTCAGAGGCAGCCCATCACAAATATAAAAGTAAGCATATGAAATAAAAATAATCTCTCTCACAGCAGCAGGCAGTGAGGCAGGCAGGCAGCAGTGTTCTTTTGTGGGCTTATTATTTTATGCATATTTCCCCAGTCAAAGATAGATCTAGACCTGGCAGCACTGGGCCACATGTGGGCATGGGGATAGGTCATGTGATGTACTCACAATGTGTCTACCACAAACATATGATTAAAGCAACCTTGTCATATGTGGAACAGAATCTTCCATAATATTCAAACCCCGCAGCCAATCCACACTGCGCACACTGCACTGCCGCACTGAACCAAATAGTTGCGTTGCATTG
Organism: Setaria italica; assembly: GCF_000263155.2. Lineage (NCBI taxonomy): Eukaryota > Viridiplantae > Streptophyta > Magnoliopsida > Poales > Poaceae > Setaria > Setaria italica. The sequence goes on along the minus strand of NC_028451.1, from coordinate 46,760,836 downwards.
CGCCACATACATGCATCCCTGCCTGCTGCTGCAATGCTATGCCTCAAATTGTACCTCTAGCAAATACTTTCTAATGAATTCTTTCTTATATGCATGCATGATTTCTTTGTTTCTTCTTTGTCATCTTTATTTAAGAGAACTGCATACATTATAGGATGTATTGCCTTTTGTATATATACAAGCAGGTACATACATACGTACGGTAGCCAGGGGGCAGTGTACAACTAAAATGTGTACTGCATGCATTAGCCCACATGCTATGTAGTAGCTGGCCAGGTGGCTCCTGCATGCATTGTATTGATGCGTAATGCATGTTGCTTGCAGCCTGTGGCATGCAACTGATGAGTACTTGCATGCCAAGACCTAGCAAGCTAGCTTCATCTATTGATCACCTGCAGGCAGGCAGGCAGGCAGACGGAGCCCCTGGAATTAATGGTTCTTGTGTTGTTGGGTGTAGCTAGCAGTTTGACTGCGCTGCATTGCTGCTTCAATTGATCACAGCTAGTTTGCAAGGCATGAAAGAAGAAGGAAATGAGGAGGCCACACAACAGTTGATTAGTATTGCTGCTCTATTTGCTATCTTTGATCTTTCAAGGTTCATCTAATGAAGAATCAATTTGAAGTTTGAAGTACTCGCTCGCTCTCACTCTGGGCAGCTGGCTGGCCGGCTAGCAGTGACTGTGCAACTCATCAGCTCATGATGCTATGTACACGCATGCTGGGACCGAAAGACTTTGTTTTGTTTGGTTCAATGCCGGTTGGAAAGTTGGGAAGAGAGGAATCATGCATCAGGAATGTTTGTTTGCTTGCACATTGATATGATATTAATGGAAGCAGCAGCCTTGCCTTGCATCACACACTCCCATGCATGGATGGATGCAGACGCAGAGACTTGCAGGCCTGGGAGGCCGGGACGAAGGGCCGGCGATAGAAAATGAAAATGATGCTGGACCTTTCATTGCCCTGCCTCAAAAGTGGATCGATCGATAGATGGTCATAACTACTCACTCCATCCAGGCATTCACTGCAACTGCAAAGCAGCCCCTGGCGAGCCTCTGGGGTCAGGTCAGGTCAGCTGGTATGTTGCTGTTCCATGGAAGAAGCAAGTCACGGGGCTGCCTTGAAACTTGCAAGCAGGAGGCGCCAGCATCAGCAGCTGCACGAACCAAAAGTATCTCTCGTTCTTCACAACCAAGCATCAGCAGGAGTACGCGGCTAGCCTAGCAGTGGAGGCGCAGCAGCAGCAGCTAGGAGTAGGTGGGGAGAAGCAAGGGAGAACAATTTGGTCACTTACCATGAGGATACGGGCCGTGCGCGCGGTGCAGTGCATGCGCTCGCAATTATCTTTTTCTCTCTGCGGCGGATCGGAGCGGAGGGATTCCTCCGATCCTCCAGCAGCCATGGCAGCGGCAGCAGCTGCGTGCGGCGTGCTCTGCTCATCTGCAGCTAGCTGCGTCGTCTTTTCTCTTTTCCGTCCCCTCCTTTTTCCTTGTTTATTTGTATCTGAGATGTGTGTGATCCACGGACCACGGATCACGTCAAATCGCCGGCCGGCCGATGGATGGAATGGCTCGGCGACGCGAGTGACGCGCGGCGGAGGACGAGGACATTCACGGAGACTCGCTTTTGGATGCATCTGTTGAACGCCTCCTGTTCACCTCGATCCCAAATTAAAGGCAAAGGCCGCCCCCAGCACCAGCAGGCACCCGGACGATACAGCAATAGTATTGTTGGCAATGCTGCTAGATTCCACTTTCCAGTAGCACTGCAGCGTTTACTTACAGGGAGGGGAATATAGTTTGTTGTTAAGTAGCAAGATGATAAAGATTTACTATAGCTACATCAAGATATTCACATTTGCATTTCTTTCTGCCGATCGAAAGTGTCGATATATGTTCTGCTCAATAAAAAAAAATGTTCCGCTCAAGTAAAAAGGAAAATATTCCACTCAAGAAAAAAAAAACTCTACCAGGCGAATTTGTTAATGTTCTTCTCAAGGACAAATGTTCTGTTTATTAAGGAAAAAATGTGCAGCTTTATGAGAAAGTTGCTTCAGGTTGAGTAAAAAAGTTACTAAGTTGGTCTGAACAGTTCAATACAGATCCAACATTGTCGTACACAGGGTGGTTACCTTGCAGGCATGGTATTCTAATTCTTGATTCATGACTGAATGTAGTGTTTTGAAAATTTGTTCATGCTATGTTGCTATGTGTATTCTTATGACAATAATAAGAATCTAGGAAAGGTGTACTTTTTGCCATACTCTTGAGTAAATAAATGCGGTGTTCTAAAATTTATTAAGCTACAAATATGCCAGTGAAGAAAGAAGTTGACAAGATAAGTCTGTCTTACAACTCATAACTCTTGGTTGACTTTAGTTTTCTACCCTCAGGCCTCAATGCAACTATACCGTTTGTTTTTCAACTTTTAATCGGTAATTCATTTTTGGGTGAAATGGCGTCGATGTACCATGGTTGAGTAGTTTTGGGTGACACGAATACATGATGGCGCTGATGTACCTAATTGCTAAAATAACATTTGACTTCTAACAATCTGTAATGAATGGCTTAAAAACTCTAAAAATTTCTTATTTGTACCGAGTAGTAGAGTATTTGCAATTAAATATTTTCGTTTGAGTTATATTTCACTCTAAATTGCAATATATTTAGAATATATATATGTATATTCTATAGTGCAAGTAAAAAAATCAAAATATTTTTTCTTGGTAACATCATCACATTAGCGCTATTCTAACCAAAACCACTCAAGTTCAAGCTAAGATTAACAGGTGAACTGTTTAAATGTTGAGGATTAAAAATTGAACGGTTTGATATGTGATGTTGAAAACTAACTAGGACTAGAGCTGAAGGTTGCATGGACTTTTTTCCAAGAAGAAGAAGTTGTGAATGCTAAATATTATCAGCCTCATGAGTCGTGACATCTCTTTTCCAAAGGATCTTCAAGAGATCCAACGGCGAGAAGTCTGCGCCCTAGGTTTATGCACAAATTGCAATGTTAAACGCGATTATTATTATACACTACTTGATCTCCTGGAAGCAACACGTATGCCCTAGCTAGGAGTTAACAAGTATACATGGAGCGACACGAGTGAGAGGGTAATGCCAAAAGAAGGACGACCTAAGCTAAGCTAGCAATGGAAGGAAGAGCTTCTCTCTCCTCGCAACCATCATCTTCTTCCGTTCTTCTCTCCAACAGGCAACAGCTAGCTAGCACACTGGGGCAGGGCAGAGCAGAGCAGAGCACCCACACCACCCTGCACTGCTCCTGCACAGATATCCATGCATATGCATATATAATGATGAGTGAGAGAGAGGGTAGGGCAAGCAGGGGTCCAGGCAGTGGCCTGAGCCCTGACCCACACGAGAGAGAATATTTGAAGGGGCTCGGCTCGTGGGGTGTGTGTGCGGGCGCATGTGTTTATGGGGGTGTTTGGATACGAGGTGTTAAACTTTAACAGTGTCACATCGGATGTTCGGATGGTAATTAAGAAAACTAAACATGAGCTAATTATAAAACTAATTGCAGAACCCTGTGCTAATTCGCGAGACGAATCTATTAAGCCTAATTAATCCATCATTAGCAAATGGTTACTGTAGCACCACATTATCAAATTATGGACTAATTAGGCTTAATAGATTCGTCTCGCGAATTACACTCCATCTGTGCAATTAGTTTTGTAATTAGTCTATATTTAATACTCCTAATTAGCATCCAAATATCCGATGTGACGGGTGTTAAACTTTAACACGTGATTGCCAAAGAGCTAAAGATAGAGCTAAAGAGCGGCAGCCTTTCTTTCTTTCTCCTCTCTCTCTCTTCATCTCTCTCACACACATATTCTCTCTCCTCGTCTCTGTGTAGCTACTAGCTTATATTGCCGCTTCCGTCCTTGGCTCTCGCTCACCTCTCCTTCCATCTTCTTCTTCTTCTCGTCCTCCTCGATCCCTCCCTACCGAGCTACACACGGCTGCAAGAAAGAAACAAAGAAAGAGAGAGGCCCGCCGATCGAATCAAATCAGATCGATAGCTTTGTGCCATGGCTTTCCTGGTGGAGCGGTGCGGCGAGATGGTTGTGTCGATGGAGACCTCGCCGACGCACGCGAAGCCGGTGCCGGCGCCGTTCCTGACCAAGACGTACCAGCTGGTGGACGACCCCTGCACCGACCACATCGTGTCGTGGGGCGAGGACGACACCACCTTCGTGGTGTGGCGCCCGCCCGAGTTCGCGCGCGACCTCCTCCCCAACTACTTCAAGCACAACAACTTCTCCAGCTTCGTCAGGCAGCTCAACACCTATGTAAGCTCTTATCTTGCTTCTCAGCATCTAGCTGTTCTTGATTCTGTTGCTGGCAAATGTGTTTGGCTTTGTTTTCTTGATGTGTGTATTGTTGTTGTTTCATCTTGTTTTGATTGGGTTTTTGTTTGGTCAATGCATTATATTGCCGCATCTCTAGCTAGATTATTGCTTGTAGTGTTTCCTAGAAAGTGACAAGCGAGCAAGCAAAAGTTTTTGGTACTCTTTTCCACTGGATTTGGTTGCACTATGTCTACACTACTGCACTCTGCTGCAGGATGGGAAGGCATTGGTGTGACCTGCCAACTAGACCGTCGATTTCTTGCTCCCTAGCATGTGACAAGATATGAGAGGAGCGAGCAATGCATGCATGCATTTATTTGTGCCTTGCATTTCTCTCCACTGTTCTTGGGCTTAGCTTTCTGGTTGACTTGCTGAAAGGGACTTCTTCGTTAATTTGCTTCAATTCAAGGAATTATGTTAGAAGATTTTAATTACACTTTATTTATATAGCCTTCAAAATCAAAATAAAATTTTTTGTTTGATTCTGTACCATGATACTGTTTGGGTACTACGTACTGCCTGGTTCTTTTTGTATACTTCTTGATCTGTTTTCTTCACTTCTTGTCTCAAGGTCTCAACAACCTTTGACCTGATGCGAATCTTCTCCCCCATTTTCTGTGAGCTACTAAATCCCATGTCACAACTCACAAATGTGCATGCATAGAAAATGCTACATAGATTTTATGCGCATGCAAAGAATGTACACATGGCCGGAATCCTTTATTTGTATCTGTAGTCTCACTCCCAATCATTGGGAAAAGATTGGCACAAAAATGAAATACAGAGAGATACACCCTATGGTATTCTGTGCCAACCAGTATATACCATGCATTGCATTACATACCACCCCACATGACGTGACTAGCAGTTGACTGCATAGTAGTCGCACACACATGCACACAGCAGCTTTGAGCATTCATCGTCTACCACACATTTCTCTTGCTATAGCTCGATGTGTACGTGCATCTGCCATGTTTGGTTGCTGCAATTGCAATGTGCTGTTGTGAAACAGTGTCGTCGATCTCATTAATTGATTCCTCATTTTTGTACCAACACAAACTCATTGCAAGGAAAAATGCTGAAATTTTTCTTTTTGTATTTGCTGTTTGTCGCAGGGTTTTAGGAAGATAGTGGCAGATCGGTGGGAGTTTGCCAACGAGTTCTTCAGGAAGGGAGCCAAGCACCTCCTTGCCGAGATCCACCGGAGGAAGTCGTCGCAGCCGCTGCCGACGCCGCTGCCACCGCACCAGCCCTACCACCACCACCACCACCATCTCCACCACCACCACCTCAACCCCTTCTCCCCGCCGCCGCCGCCTCCAACCCAACCGGTGTATCATTTCCAAGAAGAGCCCGCCGCCGCGCACGGCGTCCACGGCGGCAGCAATGGTGGTGACGGCAGCGGCGGTGGGGACTTCTTGGCAGCGCTGTCGGAGGACAACCGCCAGCTGCGGCGGCGCAACTCGCTTCTGCTGTCGGAGCTGGCGCACATGAAGAAGCTCTACAACGACATCATCTACTTCCTGCAGAACCACGTGGCGCCGGTGACGAGCCCCTCGTCGGCGGCGCACCACGCGTCCCTGCCCAGCGCCGGCGCCGCGTCCTCCTGCAGGCTGATGGAGCTGGACCCGGGCTCCCCTTCCCCGCCGCCGCGGCCGGAGGCGGCGGAGGACGCCGGTGACGGCACGGTGAAGCTGTTCGGCGTGGCGCTGCAGGGCAAGAAGAAGAAGCGGGCGCACCGAGAGGACGGCGACGACGACCATGAGCAGGGAAGCAGCGAGGTCTAACCGCCGGCCGGCCGACCGGCCGGATTGCTCTCGTCTCGTGTACATATAGAGATCAGACCAGAGAGGAGTAGTTGCATCGCTAGCTCGCTAGCTAGGCTTTGGTAATTTCTTTTGAGTGCGTGTACTGAGATTAATTTGCAAGCTAAGTGTTGATTAGTCCGAGTAAAACTAACAAGGATGCATGCTTGCGTGCATGGATGAATCGATCGAAGTTAAGTTGTTCCAGAGGCTTGCAGTTGCACCAACTTCAATTCTTCTGTTCTTTCTTGCTGTGCATGGGATGGATTGTGCTTTGCTGATGCTCTCTTGCTCACGCATGAAACTATGTAAGGACTAGTGAGCATGAAACTATGAAAGGACTAGTTAGACTACTCAGTTTCTAAATGAATGCGAAGCAGTCCAGATAAAGCTTTCAAGGCTTATTGGTTTTGCTGGAATTATTCCTTAAGAACTTTTTTTGGAAGAAATACTTATTGCTAAAATCTATCAAAATTCTTTTGGCGTCAACTTATCACCTTTGGATATGCTTCAGGTTTCGTGTGCCAACATATCCATGCAATCTCCAGCTCCGGAGATGGATTATTTACGAGGGAGCTTAGTTATTAGGGTTCACTGCAATTTGAAGTACACTATATACACTGCAAGTCACTAGCAACTCCCTGCTACATATGTTTTAGCACATTGTCTTTCGACAGGAATTGTATATTGCTGAAATAACTTTTGTACACACTCACCAGACACAAAGAAAAAGAAAAAAAACTTCATATCATTCTCAAACAACTGATTATTTTTAAAAGATATTAATCCAAGATGCTCAGCATTCTATCTTCCAGGAATGACAAAGTACAAGTATGTAAACACAGCACAAATACAGTATAGCAGCAGCAACACAAAGTAGTGTGTGTCTGAACGGTTGATATCTAGCTCCCGCAGCAGTTACATGCTATACATACACAACTGTTTGGTTCACAGGTGTTGATAAACATAGTCACCCACCACCAAGATAAAAATTAAAAAGAAAATGAAGGAACAAACCAATTAAGCACCACTGTAACTGAACTGAAGAACACGGTGTGTACAAGAGCAGTCATATCTGAAGCTAATTTCGAGCTGACTTAAGATGATATGATACGCTTGTGTTGTTACACTTCTGTCATGCCAACATAGTATATAATGCATCCGTCTCAAGCCATTATGTCATCTCACAAATGGTAAGCACTCAGTCATCTTTGTGAAACCTTTGAGATCAGTGATGTGGCAATTAAGCTGTATCTACAAAACACTGTCAGTCATCTGTATAAACTGGTTCTTGCCAATCTTTGGTATTCTTCTTAGGATCATCACAGAGAGCAAGATCCTTGTCAAACTCTTTCATTGTCTTCACAAACGTCTTGGCACCTTGCATGATCAACCTTTCCACCATGAATAGCTGATAATTGTTCTCAATTATCGGAGCCAATATACTGCTGAAGTTAGATGAATATGCTAGCTTGTACCTGTATGCACAGCAAACCATCATTAGAGATGCAAACAGTGTAGTATCTTGTCCCAAGAGAGCCCATGCAAATGCTGTATTGCTCACTGCTACGCAAATACTACCTTTATATCAGCAGTCCATGGTGATAGTTCCATGAGAAAGATGAAACCATCCATTACTCATGAGTCATGACAAATTTAAACATTCGAAATTTATTACTCCTTCTGTTTCTAAATGTTTGAAACTGTTGACTTTTGGACACAACGCTTGATCATTCTATTAAAAGAAACAGTGTAAGTATCATTTTTTTTTGCTGTGACTTGTTTTATCATTAAAGGTACTTTAAGCATGACTTATGTTTTTGCATATTTGCACTGCATTTTTTAATAAGACAAAAGGCCCAACTTGGTGACCAAAAGTCAACAGTGTCAAACATTTACAAACAGAGGGAGTATACTTAGGTAATTACTCAGGAATGCAGTTCCTGAAGTAACAGGAATCGTGAAACCTAAGTCAAGCAGGATACCATATGAGAACCGGGCTCAAACCCTGATGATCGCGGTTTGGTGTTCCCCTTTCTTAAGGCAAATCCAGGGATTTTTGCTCCCGTGGTTGAGTTTTTTTAGCAGGAATACATTCTGGGGCTACATGTTGGTGCATGGACGGATATACCCTGAAATAGACTCCATTGGAACAAGTCCTCAAAATTTCCTTGATGTATGAGATGCATGTGCAAGAAGAGTACATATAAGGTGTCAGTCACTCGGTCTTACCTGTCTGATAGAGGTGAAAAGAAGCCTGGGGTCCTTTCATTTGAGGCAATGAAAAGAGTGCGACCTGGTCTAACCCACTTTGCAATTCTTTTCTTGATAAACTCAGGGCGAGTATCTCTGTCAAGATGAGGATGAAGACTTCGCTCAACACCAAATCTATCTTTCCTATTCTTCAGTAGGTCACCTCGTCTCACATGAATAGCATCATAATCACCAAGTATCTCTTTCATCTGAAGAGAGTACACAAATTTAGAGGCAGAATATAGCATGCTGTATTGAATAAGTCAATATTTCTAAAAGAATATTGAACACATGGGACATGTTCACAGGGCTACAAAGACCAAAGAAAGGTAGCAAGTTTCTTCTACAAAATTCCTTTCAGAAGGCAGTACACAACCTTGTTTCAGAAACCAAAAAAAAAGTGGTACAACATTAAAATAGGGTTTGAAATTCCTTTAGCATAAGCAGACCTATATGCACAGAAAGCAGTAATACCATGACACACCCTATTCCAAGAATAAATGTGGCAGCATGACATGTCATGATAGCTTGATATGATAATATACTGAATGAAGTAATCATTCACTGCTTGCTATCGAGTTTAAACAGGCAGACTGGCAGAGGCCAGCTGCTGCCCATGACACATAACATGCTACATTCAAATGACATAACTACTACAGTGTATAGGACAGTAAGCGGTATGTTCATAACAGGACGTGGAAACATCAGTGCTTCTAACCGGGAATCTGACAAAAAGCCTACTCTGGTACCTGGGCACGTTGAATTAGTGATGCTACTGTTTTCTCCATCAGGCATCAGGCATAAAGAGATGAATTTCCACGTGACAGTTAATGATGGGTTAACAGAACAATATGATTCAACAAATTAGCACATAACAGAAGCAAGAATAAGATTTTGAGCTAAGAAAGACAGTGGGGAAAGGTTATTTTCCTAGTGGGTTGGTGTGGCCACTTTCATTTAAAATATTTGTTAAACTAAACAGAAGTCAATCTCATAATGACATACCTTGTTTGCCGCATCCCTCAGTTTCTTTGTTGCCATTGTTGGCAGGAATGTGTAAGGTAACATCACAGAGCTGCGCTTGGTCCGGTCCTTGCACTCCATAAACCTGAACTGCAATGATGATTAAAGTCTATACCTGAAGTTTATGCATTACATGATAGGCATGAATAGCTGTAACTATGACATTAAGCTAATTCTTGGATGCAGGTAACATGGCATTTACTCATAGGGAACTAGTATAATTATTCCTTACCAAGCAAGAGGACTTGCTGTGCGATTTATGAGGAGAGCACTTGAGTAATTTGGATTTTCTTTGAGTTCAACTCTGCTAACTCCCTGCACATCCACCACACCAGCCTCTCCTAGTTTTGTACTTCTTGATATTATCTCATACCATGATCGTGGATTATCCAAAATAACTGGTACAGTTCTTGATATGAGGTCTAAATCATATAAAGATTCCATTGCGCAAGAACCCGTTTCCCATCTGTGAAGACATCGAGTATTAGATAGAATCGTTTCCAACTAAGAAAAACCAATATGCAGAATTGCAGATGCAGATCAGGTGCATAAGAAGCGAAACCTTTGCTCTGAAGTTGCATTGCTTGAGTGGAGGATTCCCTTTGTATTGTGCGCTGAACTAAGGCACATCCTTAAAGGCATGACGAGTACCCTGCAGAATGGTGCCATTGCACATTAGCATAATCCAAATTGCACGAAAATTGAAGAAACTGAAAACTTGAAAATCCAACAGAACCCCTGTTTTCTTGCAATCTGTTTCTTATGTATCTTCTAATTGGCCTAAAAGATCGATGCAATTTGGAATCAAATCGATAAGGCGATGTTCAACAACCGTGAACCCATTTCTCGACGCGAACAACCACCTAGCTACCTCAACGCGGGAGAAGAGGAGAGGACGAATCGACGAAAACAAATTACCTGTCGAGGAAGAGGGCCTCCTCGAGGGCGCAGCGGAGGCTGGACTCCTGGTGCCCGAGCCCGGCGCAGGAGCCGCAATGCTTTCCGGGGCAGTCTACGCGGCGGCCCCAGTACAGGTACCTCCGATTGCTGTCCCGCTTGTCGACATCCCGGGGCGGGAACCCCAGGAAGGAGAGCGTGTCCGTGAAGGACACCGTATCGGTGAATGACAGGAGGCACAGGATGGAGACGGACGCCGCGACCGTGATCCCCGCCAGGAGTGCCCTCTTAAGCGGCAGGGGCAGCGGCCCCTGCCTGCGGCCGCCGGTGATACGGGGATGGATCGCCATGAGAGGTGAGGAACTGCTCTCTGTTTTTTGGGAGAATACGAGGAGGAAGAAGAGGAAGGTGTCTAATGTGATGGGCCGTATATGGTTCCGCCACGGCCCGGGCTAACTTTTAGCCCATCTTGCCTTCAGCAGCCCATGAGTAATAAAAAAAAATCCAACTTTCACACTTAGACAAAGAGAGCCATGCTTCCATCATCCAACTTTCACACTTTACCATGAGTAATGAAAAAAAAAAATCACACTTCACTATGAGTGAAGTTCCTGTAAATTTTTTTGTGAAATAGCAATTGAAGAAATGATTTTACTTCCTACAAGGACGGGACAGCAACAGAAGAACATGCAAAGTAAAGCAGCTCACAGGGTTACACACTTGCAAAAAAGAATAAACGTTTCGAAAGAAATTATCCCATGGGAAATCCAACTAGTTGACGACCCGGCAGTTCCTCCTGATCTCGCCATTGGCGCCGGTCTTCACCTCGATGTTCGCCATCTTCACCATCGCCCTGGAGAACTTCTGCTCCCACATCCCGGGGACGAACGCGTTCATGACCACCGCCAGCGTCGTCTGCACCGACCTGAGCAGCACCGCGTCCGACGTGAAGAGCACGCTGTGGTTGAGCACGTTCCTGTAGTACTGGTTGTCCAGCCTGACCGGCGTCACCACGTCCTGCGCCACCGTGGGGTCGTTGGTCGCGTTCGGGTTGGCCGGGCACTGCCGCCTCAGCTGCGCGGCCAGCCCAGGGTTCATGTCGGACGTGGACGCGTTGAGGCGGCCGTCGCTGACGGAGGGCGAGCAGTGGGAGCGGCCGACGGTGTGCGCGCCGGAGAGCACGACGAGGTCGTCGACGTCGAGCCCCTTGGCGGCGAAGCTGGCGGTGAGCTCGGAGAGGTTGAAGGACGGAGGGGGCAGGAACTGGAGCGCGTCGCTGGAGTTGGACACGCGCCCGTCGCGGCGGCCCGCGGGCACCGTGAAGTTGATGTTGCCGTTGCTGAGGACGGCGCTGGCGTCGCGGGCGGCGAAGGCGAGGATGTCGGCGCAGGAGACGTTGCCGGGGCACGCGTCCTCGAGCGCCGCCTTGGCCGCGTCGATCACCTCGAAACCGCGAAGGCTGGGGAAGTTGGGCGGCACCGCCAGCTTCTCCGGCTGCGGGTTCGCCGGCGTCGGGTCGAGCAGCACGGAGCCGTCACATCCCTATAGTTCAGTATAGCTCAGTATGCTGACACGATCACAACTGAAGAACACGTCCACATCGATCGAACAGGCGAACGCATGTAAGCTAGCTTACCTCGACGAAGCAGTCGTGGAAGAGCATACGAATGAGCCCCGCGCCAATGCCAGGGTTCTGTCTGACCGCGTTCTCGACGACGCCCCTCACGATCTCCTCGGCGTTTTGGCACGTGCTGTCGTAGAAGCCGACGGCGAGGCCGCCGGCGTTCGGGCTCGGCGTCGGCGTCGGGGTCCGGTGCGGGAACGGGATTTGGATCGGGATGTGGAAGCCGGAGCCTGAACCAGAGCCGAAGCCGGGGTTGCCGTAGTCGGCTTGGCACACCACTGAACCGAGCAACACCAGCAATGCCACCACGGCAAGCTTGGCCATCTCAGATCGTCGAGCACCAGACGCTAGTCTGAGTAGTGTTGGCAGAGGGCTAGCTGATGGATGGGAGAAGAAGTGATCAGTGATGAGTGGTGAGGAGAGCTGCCGGCTCGCACGTCTACTTATAGTCCGAGGAGGGAGCGGCGGCAACATCCGGCGGTTGGAAGAATGTGTGTGGTCTGCTGGCCGGTCGAGTTCTTTAGCTCGGCGTTCAGCAAGAACATGGGAGGCACAGCTCAGTGGTTGACTTCGGCGCGATTTAATATGCTTCTTGTCAACGTTGTTGGCGTCTCATTGGCCTGAGCATAGCTGGGCGTTGGCGGTGCTTTCTACGGCTGTTTCCAGGATAAGTTTGTCTGCAGTCTCAACCTGATGGTGCTGAAGAATTGGAGAGAGAAAATAGTAAGTTGGAGATGCCTTAGCAATTATAGTTCCATGGTTTGCGTGCAGCTACCAAGCTGGAAAATGTACGTCGGATTAGAAATACATGCATGGTTTCTTTACTAAATGGAGAGCCTTAAGAGTCTCCCTGTGGTTTACTATTAGTAAGGTAAGATGCGAGGATGATAGGTGCTAACGACCCGTTTTAGTCACTGATCGATGCGCAGTGATCATGATCGGCCACCAAGAACTCATTCTCCCCTTTTCTGTTTATTAGTAATTCAGAGTCCGAAAACACGAGGTACATGCGTTTAGGAGATGTTATTATCTGAAGACGGTTAATCTATAGTTCCGATCATGCTTCATGCAACATGGTGCCTTGCTATGTAGAGCTGGCGTTTTATTCTGATGGAAGCCAAAACATGGGCTAGCATATTTTCTCGCCTCATTCTCGTTACTATTGTTTGTGCTGGAGCACCAAAATTTCGTTGACTACTCAAAACTTGGTATTATACCGAACATAACAGCCACATCTGGTGGGGATGCCAAAAATTTGGTTAATATTGTGACCAATAACGAACCAAACACAATCTAAAATTCCTAGCTTTTGGATTCGCTATCTTTAAAAAACACAATACATGCACAGTTCATATATTTGCTATCAAATCACTACAAGAAATGGGTTGATCTATACCGAAAATTTTATGACACATTTGTTCTCGTCATATATCTATGACATTTCTAGCTGAAAACATCATAAAGTTTTACATCCGAGCAAATTTAGTGATAAAGTTACGGAACGTCATAAAAGTTGCCACTATAGCAAAAAGGAAATCGCCACTCGTTGTTACATGGTGGTTTTGTGATAATATAAGATCCGCGAAAACATCATAAACCAACCAGGGTCTCACATGTAAGTTTAAGCTGATAAATAGGACGGTAAAATAAAATGGAAAACGTGCTCCTCCCATGGGTCAAACCTATTACCAATCGAATGAGAATTCATTACCGCAACCGGATCCCACATGTAAGTTTCAGGTAAGTTGGTGGTAGAAGTTTTGGTAAGTTATGTTAATCTGAGATTAAAAAGGGGAGGGAAAATAAAAAGGAAAGATTGTCTATAGCAAGGATCAAACCTGTGACCTCTTGATTGTGCTGAGACAGTGCTACCACTGAGACATGAACTATGTGTGTTTTTTGGATAGGATAAATTTTATATATCTTGCTTCTAATAAGTGTGGTCCACATGTTAGTTGCAAGCCCAAGCATCGGCTAGATATTTCTCATTTCTCAACACGGCATACACTACTACAAGAGACTCATCGGCACCACGCTCCTGTTAACTATGGCAAAGACTAGAGCTAGAGTCGGTGCGCAGATCTGCAGTGGCCCATGGTGGGAATGGCACATCCTAGCGACGACGGGAGGAGGAGGAGCTACGGTCAGGTCAATCCCCTGTTTTGTGCCGTTACTTTCCCCTATCGTCCTAGGGAAGGGGCTTTCTGGATTTGGGGATCTGGGTCGAAGATTCTAGATTTCGATTTCATTGTACCCTTAGATTTGCATTCCAATTGGTGTTAGAAGTTGATAGACTATAGTTTATGAAGTACAAAACTAAACATTGATTTCAAGCTACAATGACTTTGGTGATGCAGTTAGTTTGTAATTTGATAGGTTCTTGCATTTTACTAGCTTCTAGAGGTCCTTGGAGTCATTTGTGGCAACAGATCGGGGTCTCCTGACCGTTATGTTATTGTTGTGGATCCTGAAAACAACTGCGCGCATGAGTATGCTCTCCAAGTGAGGTATGATTGGACATTTGACAACCCTAGGTGTCGGTATGCATCCTGCTGCGAGGTAAACGATAACTTGTTTCAATTCTAAGAAATCTTGCTTGTACTCTTGATGTTAGTGTTGTAAATGACGAATTGCATGAACGTAATTGGTGTCTGCAGCCTGAAAGGATTAAATGCGTGGCGTTTAAGTGGGTTTATCCTGAAGGGGTTAAACACAATACATGCACAGTTCATATATTTGCTATCAAATATAATTTATGCTCTGAATTCCATGATAAGTTATGCTCTATTCCTTTAGACAAAGATGCATAATTTAATTATGGTCACACTATTTAGGGATGACAACCATTTATCACTAATATTTGGAACAATCAGAGCCACAAATAGTTGACCAAGGTTGTAAAAAAATATACTTGCCACTCAATTAAGAGGGTGTGAAATTGTTAAATTCAGATGTATGGAGCCTATGAAGTATTTTTTCAAAATCTAGAAAAAGGCTTGTTTTTTTTACAAGAACAAACTTGTGCACTCTCACACTAGAGTTGCTATATTTTTATGATATTGGAACATTATATTTATCTATCTTCAAAAAAATTTGAAAAGGTAGAATTTTATTGGGGGATTTTCTATTTTGTATTAGGTTGTTGCTTTTGAGGCTCACGAAAAGTTGGTTGTAAAGAGGTATTCATGATGATCATTCTTGTTTTGAAAATCTTGAGAGGAGGTCCTTCCTAAAAAGTTAAAGATCTAGGGATGTCTAAATTGAAGAATGAAGCATGAACAAACTAGTAAATAAAGATTAAGCATCATTAATTGAATACATAAGTTGAGATATGCCACGGTTCAAATATTTATGGATGAGTATTTGACAAGTGGTCTGAGTTTGGATTCAATTGTAAGATTCTAGGATTGCATGTGCATCTCAATTATGATTATGGAATTTTATAATTTAATGCTAACACAAACAAATTGGTGAAGGTGGTGACAATGTTGGAGAAGGAAATGTATTTTCTTGTCTCTCATGCGATGTATGTCAATGAAGTTGGTGGCAATGAGGAGGAGGATCAAGGCTAAGTGGGAGGCTTAGGGAAGAATGCTCTGGATGTTCAGTGAGTCATGGGTGATCTGCACCACACGCATGGAGAGGATAAGAAGGACCAATATATGATGAAAATGGACATGATTGACCTATAGTCACAAAAAACTATATGATATTGCAAATGGCCGGCATGATGGTTAGAGGAGTCGGAGAAGGAGAGACATTTTGGTAGTCATGATGAAATACTTTGACATAGAAAGACTTCTTTATTGTGTAAGAATGAGGTTTGACGGTTAGGCTTTAGAAGTGTGGGAAGGATGGAGGTGCACACTGGAATTATAAAAATTGTGCAAAGGCTAAGCAAAGTGGAGAAGATGGCAAGTGTGTTGGATCATCTAATGGAAAAATATGGATTGCAATGACCTTGGGGTATAACATGTGTAGTCCAAATGAAGTGGTTCTTTTAGGTTGGTCCAAAATATCTCTATGAATACAAAGAGGACTGGTGTTAGAGTTCCTTGACGAGAAAATATTTTTTGAAATTCACAAAATGGTTGGAGAGTGGAGAGAGAACATGGAAGTGGTTGGGCTATGTATTTAAACCTTTTTTTGGGATCATCATGTGTCTTTTAGTGAGAACAACTTGTGTAACCATACATGTTAGGTCCTAAGACGTGGAAGATCAAGATTGAAGAACTCATCTTCTCTATCCCTTTTGCAAAATTTCCTCACAATTAATCTCTGCCTCCCTTGCATCTCCATTCAAGTGTTTGGAATTTTCTTTCCAATTTTATTTCTGAGTGAGATCTTGGAGTGAACAATATTGTGTGAGGTGATCTTTTCATGACATTAATTGTTGCAAACTAACATGATCAAGTGATTATCTTAGAAATTCTTATGGGATGCCTAACTGGATGAAGGAAAAAAATTCCCCTTAGTCTTCTTGTTTTCTTAGTGATTTTATGAGCTTAACTCATAGGAATATACATTAAATATGTGGATCCACTTAGGAAGCGTCAGTTTATAAGAAAATAAAAATTGGTTTCATACATTTAACTATGTTCCCAGTGATGCTCATTGGACCTCGTGTCTAAATTCTCGCAGTGCTCAACAACTAGTTTGTTTCCTAAATTGAATCTACATCTGCGATGGCCTGCTACATCGGTACGGGTATGGCTAGCAATGTCATTCCAGATGCCTACAATTCCAATATCACAAACTGTTTTGTGTATATGTGCAGCTCCAACAGCGACGCTCTTTCAGTGCCACTGCATGCCCTCAGACTTTCTCCCGACTTTGTTTGCATGGTTATTTATGCTTCCAGCTAGTACAAGAAGGACATGAAAGGATGCCAACTGACTCTTTACAAGATCATTCAGTACCGAGGGATTGATAGTTAGTTTTAATTTTTAGCTAGAACAGTTGGTGGGTTATTATTTGGCTCCTGTGCACTTCCTCTCCCTTATAACACTAAAGCTAATCATGTCTGTTAGCACAGAAGATATATGCATATATCAATGATGTGCTTCAATGGTCGAATCCCCATGTTTATAGTTGATAGTTCATGAATATAATACCAGAACAAAGTACATTAGCATTCATGTAATGATTTTAAATTATCTAGTGCGTGACATATGATCATAAATAGAAGTACAAGACGGGTCAAATTCCCATTTTCAGTTCATCATTCATATGCATATAATAATACGAGAGGTACATTAGCATTCATGAAATGAATTATGTAGTGCATGACATATGTTCATAAATTGGTTAATTAAATTGATTACCCTCAATATAAGATGTACACATGGTTTTAAATTTTATGTCATTTGTAATTAATCTGTTTAGGCTTTAAGAAAAACTTCAATGTATGTGCCAAGAAGATAAGGATGGAAGACCAAACTTCATTCCAGTACATGTTCTAGTCACAAAACATTTTTTTCTAATAAGTTTACTTAAATTATTTATGTTTGAAGAGTTTTAAGCTTGGTTATTTGAATCTAGTGGGGTGTTGAGTGGTATTTTGTGTGTATTGTAGTATTGTTCTTCTCCATGTTTTAGAGACTAGCGAAAAAGTTGCTTTGTTTTGTTCTATGTGATTTACTTTTATGAAAATCTCAAGTTGTTGGTAGTTTTTCTCCAATAGAAAATATATGCTATAATGCTTTTTGTTTTGTATAAGTAATATAATAAATGGGACCTTTTATTTTCCAGTTGATTGAAAGTGTAGCTCCATCCGTTCAATCAATACAACTTATCTATATTGTCTAAATTCAGCACAATGATTCATTCTTCTAGTTTAGCGCATGTGATGTCTTCTCCATGATAGACATCTTATTTTTCCTTTGATTGAAAGTGTAGCTCCATCCGTTCAATCAATACAACTTATCTATATTGTCTAAATTCAGCACAATGATTCATTCTTCTAGTTTAGCGCATGTGATGTCTTCTCCATGATAGACATCTTATTTTTCCTCCTTTATCCCTTGTCTCATTCGATCTCTAGTAGTTTACACACTCCCCTTACCGGCACGTCCATTATCCACTCGTCGTGTCGCCACTACTCCACGTACCACCGCTGGTCCGTTTGGCTCCCGAGCTAGGGTTAGTGGATAACCTTGACCCCTGAATCCCTCTCCTGACCATGGGGATCCAAGATGAGAAAAGAGGGTTGGTTGAAGTTAGTACAGAAAAAAAATCAGATGACCTAAAATTAGAAGAGGCAACAAAAAGTTTTACATAGCCCATGAATGGAACATGGATCATTCTTTCAAGACACAATGGTGTTTCTACAATATTTATTTTCAATCAACAAACAAAAATGTTAATAGGTTCATGAAATAATCTTTATCTTTACCTAATACTAAAGCGAGTAATGTTTCTGCACAAAATTTTAGTTTGGTCCAACTTAATAAGGCTAACAGGTGGGCCACGTCTCGTGCTTGTTCACAATACACCATGCCGGACACAATAAGAACACAAATAAACAATATCCTCACACACCAAGAAAACGAGTTGTATACGGACAAAGCAAGAACACAAACTGATCTATATTCAAACACAATATAAGATCATAAAAATGATCAAGAAGAAATTTTATAAAACCTAAGAAACCGAATTGTCAGATAGAAATCGACGAAGTCGGCACAGGGCTACTAGCTCGCTTGCTGGTGATGGCACATGCACCTCTGTGCTGACGCTCGTCGCTGCATGAGCACCCACGCCGTGCACTGGGCCACCGACTTCTACACGGCCACCGAGACTGTTGTAGGCCTGTGTGTGGGTCACAAGATGTGGTAATGCATCCCATGGTGCTGGATAGATGGATCAGCTGGGCCGGGCCGCCGCCGTCACCCAGGATGTGCGGGATGCCCAAGTAGGCTATCGCTGGTGACACCCTTAACGAATCTATCGTGTGCTGGGGCCGAGCTGCCGAGCTAGCACCAGCACCTCCCCTCCCTCCAATCCGCTTGTGGCGCCCTCCCCTCAAGCTCTCTAAATTTAATATTTACATGATGGGCCGTGTTGCTTCGTATTATTGTCCATTAATTTTATTTTGTGCTGTAACATGATTGATAGGAACTTGCTATCCCGTTGTAACGCATAGTGTGGCTAGTAGTATTAAGGGGGTGTTTGGCAGCACTCTACTTCAGAAAAAACAGTTTCACTTCACCAACTCTACAAAATTGCCTGCCAAACACATCCAACTTCACAAACTCCAGCTCCAATAAAAACGTGGAGCTAGGGGTCAGATCCACATTTTTCCTGGAGTATCTCAGGGGGTGCTCCAAAATTATTAGTTTCAGACTTCCTCGTGGAGTTTATAGATGGGCAAAAATATACTATTTTTATTAAAACATCAATAAAAAACACAGATCCAGCAAAGCATACAAACCATCCATGTGTACAAATAAAGCGCACTAAAAATGTATAAAAAATCAAAGCAACCATGCAATGGAAGAATATGAACATGTCATTCGGTAACCCAATGCAACTAGTTGACGATCCTGCAGCTCCTCCTGATCTCGCCGTTGGTGCCTGTCTTCACCTCGATGCGAGCCATCTTCACCATCGCCTTGGCGAACATCTGCTCCCAACGCCCAGGGGTCACCGCGTTGAGCAGCACGGACACCGCCGTCTGCCCCGAGTTGAGGAGCGCCGCGTCCGACGTGAACAGAACGCTGCGGTTGAGCACATTCTTGTAGTACTGGTTGTCCAGCGTGACTGGCGTCACCACGTCCTGCGCCACCGTGGGGTCGTTGGTCGCGTTCGGGCTCGCCGGGCATTCCTGCCTCAGCGACGCCGCCAGCCCCGGGTTCATGTCGGACGTGGACGCGTTGAGGCGGCCGTCGGTGACGAAGGACGAGCAGTGGGAGCGGCCGACGGTGTGCGCGCCGGAGAGCACGACGAGGTCGTCGACGTCGAGACCCTTGGCGGCGAAGCTGGCGGTGAGCTCGGAGAGGTTGAACGAGGGCGGTGGCAGGAACTGGAGCGCGTCGCTGGAGTTGGACACGCGGCCGTCGCGGCGGCCCGCGGGCATCGTGAAGTTGATCCTGCGGCCGCTGAGGACGACGCTGGCGTCGCGGCCGGCGAAGGCGACGATGTCGGCGCAGGAGACGTTGCCCGGGCACGCGGCCTCGAGCGCCGCCTTGGCCGCGTCGATGACCTCGAAGCCGCGCAGGCTCGGGAAGTTCGGCGGGGACAGCTTCTCAGGCTGCGGGTTCGCCGTGGTCGGGTCGAGCAGCACGGACGCGTCGCACCCCTGCCAGGCACAAGTCACAGCGCGTATAGTAAGCACATGTGCGCGCGCGTGCAAGCATACACAATGATGAGCGCCACCCTAAACTGAAGAAGTCCCAACACATGCATGCGTCGTCGTACCTGCACGAAGCAGTCGTGGAAGAGCATCCTAATGAGCCCCGCGCCAACGCCAGGGTCCTGTGTCACCGCCTTCTCGACTACACCCCTCACGATGTCCTCGGCGTTTGGGCACGTGCTGTCGTAGAAGCCGACGGTGAGGCCGCCGGCGCTCGGTGGCGGGGTGGGGGTTGGTGTCGGTGTTGGGCTGGGGTAACCACCGTAGCCGTAGTCGGCTCGGCATGTCACCGAACCGAGCAACACAAGCAAGGCCAGAACTGCAAGCTTAGCCATATCAGACCAGACGAAGAGCAGACACCAAGACAGAGAGAGCTAGCTCGAGGGGAAGGTGAAGTGAGTAGTGATGGACGAGGAAAGCTGCCGGTCCGCGCGTCTCTTTATAGTCCGAGGAGGGTTCGGGAACACACGGCGGTGGTTGAAGAAAGAATGTGTGTGGTCTGGTCGGTAGCGTTGTTTACTTCAATGTCAGCGAGAACATGGTAGGCACAACTTAGGATGGTTGACTTGTGATGCAATTTGTTTTGCACCGTTTGAACGTTGCAGGCGTCTCATTGGGCTGAACTTAGCTGGGCATTTGCCAAGACATAAAAGTTTGTACCGGAGATGTTTTTGCAACAGGCATTTGCCAAGATAAGTTTGTTTAATTTGTCCCTAGATTGGAGACTTTTGTGCCTCAAAACTTTGCAGCCAGAGTGAGTTGGAGATTCCTTGCTGGTTTTGTACGTAGAGGTAGCTAGAGCTCGACCGGTTTCTTGACGCAATGGACTAGTGGTGCAGAACTGATCTAATGCACGCCGTGATTTACGAAGGGTATGGTAAGATGCCGAGATGTTAGACGGCCGGAGAGAGTGAACTAACGGTCGGTGCTACCGGCTGCTGCTCCTGGACGGTGATCATGCATTCATGCTTGTTTGGTACGGTTAACGGAATAACGATTCCAGGCTCCAGCTTCGAACACCAGACAAAAGAAGGTCGCGGTGCATGGCAATTGACAAAAGGGCCAAGCTGGCAACTTGACAAACCGTGTGTGTGCGCGCGCGCGTGCTACTAGATTTTTGTCTTATCCGGCGCCAAGGGGAACGTCAAAGTGTGTGCATGGGTCATGGCCCGATTTCGTTTAAGCCTCTGGGGGCAAAGGGATGTTGGGCTTTTGGGCCAGCCTGCTGCATTGAAAAGCCCATGCTTGTTCGAAGACCACTATGAAGGAAACGCTCACACTCGCACCACTCTTCTACCTCTCTCCGGACTCTTCCCAACAGTAGCAAGAGGGCGATGTCCAGGCGATTCGCTTTCCTCCGCTGGATTCGCCGGCTTCCCCCGGCCTCTGGTGGCCTATGTGCCGCTGGTGAGCTAGGGGAGCTAGGGGATCCGCTGGTGAGCTAGGGGAACCTACTAATAGGTTAGTATTCGATTCCTCTACGAGCTCTTATTTGCCAGTTGTGCCTATGATGTCTCTGGAGTCGTCGGCCTTGCAACCAACGACATGGCCGCCGGAGGCTGGAAGATTGCTTGGTCCCTGCAAGGTGGTTCCATCAGCGGCTGCCTTGTGAGGTTAACATGCCACCTGCTCATGTGTACGGGCTGGTGTCTTTTGATTCCCCTTGCGGACTCCGGCTGGTGAGGCAACCGGTGTCGGATTTTGGTGAAAATGGGATTGCCCGGGGCGTTCAACGGACAAGAAACATGCTTCTAGCATGTTCTTATGGGCTCAAAATTTGAAGTCTCTTCGTCGAACCAAGTATCGGCCGTGAACTTCATTCTGGGTTTCCTTCTTCATTGCGGGAGGTGGAGGAGGACCGGACTGCGGCAACGATGCTCTGTAAAGGATCTATGTGTAATTTCCTTGTGAGTCAGGGGTGTCTTGTTAAGGGGCTGGCTGTAATAGTTTTATATCAATAAAATCCAACCCTTCCCAAAAAAAAATGAAGGAAACACTCACTTTTTAATTTGCTGTGAAATTAGTGGTGAAAGGGCTTTGGCGGACTACGATGTAGATCAATCATGGTCCAAGCATGTCCAAACAAACGTTCTCATTTTTCGTAGTGCTGATCTCATAGTGAAGAAACCAGCCACCACGTTACGTACTGCTGATCTGCTCGGCTGCTGATTGGGCTGCAGGTCCTTGAGATTGAGGCCTGTTCAAACCTGCGCAAGTATTCACATTTTTCGTGAATTTTATGACTTCTCCTTCTGAATTGAGCATTTCCTTTTCTTTTTATCCAAAACAAGTTCTGAACTGAACTCTGCGTAGCATAGTTCTTGCCGTTCTGTTGTTGGGATGTCTGATGTTGAGGTTAACTAAATGCTGCTTGTGTGCTAGAAATTGATTCTTAATTATATGTTTCAGACTTGAATGGTTGATGGCACTGTTATGGTGTTACTTGCCGATCAGATCAGCTGTAAGCGAATGCATTATATAAAAATAAAAAATTATGGTCTTAAAATGGGAAATTTTCCATGTTCAGCCAAAAACACATTGAGCTTTGTCGAATCGTCTCGTCTTTAATTCAATCCAGTACATCTTCTGGAAAATATAATTCAGCATGAAAATCATCCAACCTCATCATCTGAAAATGCAACGAAAGAATCGAGCCACGTGCTTCTGAAGAAATAAAGCAACAGGCCATTAAAATGCTAGCTGCAACATGAGTGGTTAATCAGTAGGAGTGACTGCAAGTGGCAACTTCTCGGAGTCGGGGAATGTTGGCCGCCATCTGGATTCTGGACATCTGGTCACGGCTTGCTGTTGACGACGCGGCAGTTCTTCCTGACCTCGCCGTTGGCGGCGGTCTTGACCTCGATGGCGGCCATCTTCACCATGGCCTTGGCGAACTTCTTCTCCCACCTCCCGCGGACGAACGCGTTCTCCACGACCTTCCTCGCCGTCGGCGTCGACGTCAGAAGCGCCGCGTCGGAGTTGAAGAGCACCTTGTGGTTCAGGACGTTCTTGTAGTACTGGTTGTCCAGCTTGTCGGCGGTGACGACGTCCTGCACCACCGTGGGGTCGTTGGTGAAGTTGGGGTTCGCCGGGCACTGCTGCTTGAGCGCGGTGGCGAGGCCCGGGTCCATGTCGGAGGGCGGCGTGGAGATGCGGTCGGAGAAGGAGGAGCAGTGGGAGCGGCCGATGGTGTGGGATCCGGAGAGCACGACGAGGTCGTCGATGTTCATGCCCTTGACTTGGAAGCTGGTGATGAGCTGCGAGAGGTTGAAGAATGGCGGGGGCAGGAAGGCGAGCGACTCGCTCTCGAGCGACACGCTGCCGTCAAATCGCCCCGCGGGGAGCCTGTAGTCGACTTTAAATCCACTGAGGAAGAAAGCGGCGTCGCGGGCGGCGTACTGGACGACGTCGGCGCAGGAGACGACGCCGGGGCAGTACCTCTCGAGCGCGGCCTTGGCGGCGTCAATGACCTCGAAGCCACGCAGGCTCGGGAAGTTGGGCGGGCCGAGCTTCTCCGGGCGCGGGTTCGCCGGCGTCGGGTCGAGCAGCACGGAGCCGTCGCAGCCCTGGACGAAGCAGTCGTGGAAGGCCATGCGGATGAGGCCGGCGCCGATGCCGGGGTTGACGAGGAGGGCATTCCGGACGGCGTCCCTGACTATGACCTCCGCGGGAGGGCACGAGTGCTTGTAGAACCCGAACCTGAGCCGCGGACGAGCAGGAGGCGGCGGAGGAGTCTGGGCGGGCGGGCTTGGGCTCGGAGAATAATTGCCGCCGCCGTAGGACCCTGCCGCTTGGGCAGCGACGGCGCCGAGCAGCGCAGCCAAGATCAGGACGCCAAGCCTGGCCATCTTCTTCTGCTGCAGTGGTCTGAGTTGGACACTGATTCAAATTCTTCATCTGCACGTCCATTTATACACAAAGAAGTCAACAGAGGAATGTTGGTGGCTCTTCTTGTCTTAAATCTTGAAGGGCATGTTCGATAGCTCATCCCGGGATGCACGCGTTGGTAACATGCTGACACAACTCAGCAGTTCTTTTTTGGAACCTGACACAACTCAGCATTTGGTCGATCCCTCTGACTTTGTGGGATACCAAAACCAGATAGGCACCTTGTGGACACCAAGTGGAGAGCGCTCCTATTCTGCCGCGGTGCTTAACCTACGACTCTCCTGACAGGACGTCGCGCACATTCCCAACAATAATTCCTACCCAGATTATGCTCAGTTATTGCCGAGAGTACTCAAATGGTTTCAGTTAGCTACATGCTCATGTTGGCACCAATAATGTAGGATTGCTAGCTCATCCATTTATTGGGTTGATTGGATGTTTGCAAAATTCGTCATCATGGTTGGCAAATAATGGACAGCAACGCGAAGGAGGGTGGTGCAAGGGCCTAAAACACTAACACCAACACATGCGCACATAAAAACCAGTTCGATTTGTGCTGGTGACAAGAATGAGTAGGATGGTGACCTCAACAATTGAAACTCATTAAAATGAATTAACCCATATTTCACAAGGACATGGACAAAGGGCACGATATATTGTTTTCAATATATGACACTTTGACGGAAATATCTATAAATATTGACGGTCAAAGTTAAAAACTTTTACTTAGGAGAAACCTAGCTAGATGGATATAATTGAAGGAAGTGGCTTGGAAGAAGGCGAACTATATGGGATAATATGGGCCTATCTGGCGCGGCATATATCCAAACTTTCATAATTCTTGGAGCTAGGTATTTGTAGCTCCAGAAATTCGTAGAATTGGAGATGTAGAAACAAAAGGACGAGCTATTTCGTTTCCACTCTAGACTAAAAAAGTACTCCCTCCATGGCATGGTATGACTTGACACGATTCTCTAAATAACACTTTGATCATTCTTTTATCTTATATTATATTATTTATATTATATTATTTATGGTTGTAAACTTATAATCACCGTAGAGTATAAAATTTATATTATAAAATAAAAAATTAATAGTCAAATTATTGATAAAAAATTGTAAAGTTTGTATTTTGATATACGTGTGCGTCTTATAAATAAAAACGGAAGGAGTACTATCTAGTTCATTTTGTTTAGCCTACAGATTCCAGTTATAGCGTGAATTGTATCGGTAATCTGAAGCCCCACCAAACGATGCCCGTACTACTACTGCTATTTGTTGGCAGCCACATAAATTTTAGTGAGGATTAGAGTCGCTTGCAATTGAGTCATCCTCTCAGCATGTGTTATTCCAACTGACGACAAACTAGCGTGCAGGTCTTGAAAATCCACCCCTACATCAAAATTCACAATCTCAAAAAGGCAACATTCAGGTTCAGCCAAGAGAAAGGAGGTTTGTTGCATCATCCGATCTCTAATTCGGTACAACATCTTGCAATTGCAATACAAAGGTCCCTACTCACTAGCTAGTGTGCAGGTCTTGGAAAATCCACCCATAAAAAAATCACAATATCAAAAGGGAACATTCAGGTTCAGCCAAAAAAAACAACGGAGCTTTATTGCATCAACTGATCCCTAATCCAATAGTACAACATCTTGAAATTGCAACACAAAAAGGAGAAACCATCCTAATGTTCATCTGAATGCATGCAAAGAAAGAATCAAACAACGTGCGTCTGAAGAAACAAATGTAAATAAAGATGCTAGCTGCAACATGAGCGGTTAATTATTAACTGCAAGTGGTAACTTGTGGGAGTCGTCGTGCAACGTTGTGTCGTCGTAGCTAGTTGACGACACGGCAGTTCTTCCTGATCTCGCCATTGGCGGCGTTCTTGATCTCGATGAGCGACATCTTCACCATGGCCCTGGCGAACTTCCTCTCCCAGCTCCCGCGGACGACGGCGTTCTCGACCACCTTCCTCGCCGTCTCCCTCGACGTCAGCAGGGTCGCGTCGGAGTTGAAGAGCACCTTGCGCCTCAGCACGTTCCTGTAGTACTGGTTGTCGAGCCTGTTGGGGGTGACAATGTCCTGCACCACCGTGGGGTCGTTGGTGATGTTAGGGTTCGCCGGGCACTGCCCCTTGAGGATGGTGGCGAGGCCGGGGTCCATGTCGGAGGGCGGCGTGGAGATACGGTCGGAGAAGGAGGAGCAGTGGGAGCGGCCGATGGAGTGGGACCCGGAGAGCACGACGAGGTCGTCGACGTCGAGGCCCTTGGCGACGAAGCTTTGGACGAGCTCGGAGAGGTTGAAGGAGGACGGTGGCAGGAAGGCGAGCGTCTCGTTCTCCAAGGAGATGCTGCCGTCGAAGCGCCCCGCGGGGAGCCTGTAGTTGACCTTGTAGCCGCTGAGGAAGAAAGCGGCATCGCGGGCGGCGAACTGGACGACGTCGGCGCAGGAGACGACGCCGGGGCAGTACCTCTCGAGCAGCGCCTTGGCCGCGTCGATCACCTCGAAGCCCCGCAGACTGGGGAAGTTGGGCGGGCCCAGCTTCTCCGGCCGCGTGTTCGCCGGCGTCGGGTCGAGCAGCACGGACCCGTCACAGCCCTGGACGAAGCAGTCGTGGAAGGCCATGCGGATGAGGCCGGCGCCGACGCCAGGGTTGTTCCGGATCGCCTTGCCGACGACTAGCTTGACGAGGTGCTCCGCCGGGGGGCACGAGCGCCGGTAGAAGCCGAACCTGAGCGGCGTACCAGCCGCAGGGGGAGGAGGGGTTTGCATCGGTGGGACTGGAGCATACGCGGGGACCGCGGGGACCGCGGGTGGTGCTGGTGCACCCTCCGGCGCCGTGCTTGGAGCTGCCGCAACTTTTGCAGGATACCCGCCATAGCCGTACCCACCTGCTTGAGCCGTCGCGGAGCCCAGCAGCGCAGCCAAGATCAGGACGCCGACGCCAAGCCAGCTGCTCGCCATCTTCTCCTTAGATAGGTGTTCCAACCCTAGACCTCCTCGTGCTCACTCGAACAGGCTATACGCTGCTAGCTGCTGCTGCAGTGAGTTGGACTGTTGGAGTGTGACGCTCATCTGCACGGCTATTTATACACACGGAAGTCTTCGGGCATGCGGAGGGGTTGTTGGTGAGTACCTGGAACGGCATGTTCCGGGATGCACGCGCTGGGAACATGCTGTCATGCAACTCGGCATTTTCTGAAACCAAGCACAACTCAGCAACTGATGATGATCGTCGTGCGGTCGCTAGCTCTGACTTCGGGGGCTACCCAAGCGGGCGCCATGTGGAGCAGTGGACATCTCGAACACTACTGTAGGATGGATAGGTTTCTCTTCTATCGCAGTGCTTAATCTAGTTCCATGACAGGGGGTCCTGCACATTCCCAACAATAATTCCGGTGTAATTTATGCTTAATTCTTGCCGAGAGCCAAATGATTCTAATTTTATTTTTCAGGGGATCGGAGTCAAATGCTTTCAGTTAGCTACATGCTCGCACCGACAACAATAATGTTGATCGTTAGCTAATATATCCACTAACTAGTAGGTAGATTGGATCTATGAAAAGTTTTGTGGTTATGATTCCCGAAATGATCTGCAACAAACAAACATCTAGAGCCACACATATGTACAATCTTTCAACCAATGTGCATCTACTCGTACAAATGTTTCAAGGTTACAATGGATCTATGAGAAGATTGTGTATTTACAACTACTACGTCCAGTCAAAAGAGAATATATGACAATGTTCAGACAAGGATAGTTAGCGCAACGGCATGGTTTTAGTGACTGGAGGTAATATAATTGAATAAACATCAACGGTTAGATAGAATTTATGGTACACAAACCGTTGAAGCTGACCTAGGGTAAAAAGAATACCCAAAGAAGTCCATAAGGATTTTGTTTTATGAATTACAATGAGTAGATATTTTTTCTTTACAAAAGGCACACAAAATTCTTGGTAGTTTCAGAAATAATACATGATCCTTTACATTTTGATGAGCCTCGTTTTTAAGAAATTCATGGAATAAAGGTGAGTCCATATGCAGATGTATCAAACTCAAATAAGGCCAAAGATTGATACAATAATGATTTATCATAATATATAAGTCAAAAGGAAAAGGACGATGGTGAATGAAGCTCTACGCTCAAATACTGGATAAGCCAGATTCAAGCAATAAACTCAGTACAAGGACGAGGACGCCGAGCAAAGCCATCGTCTGCTAGCTCTCGCACTTGCTGCTTCCTAAGCTGCTGCGGCCGTGAGTTGGAGTGGTACGTTCACCTGCACGGCTAGCTACTTTATACACGGGGAACGGGGGAATTCAGAGGTCGGAGAGAGTGGTCTTGGACTTTGTTGGTGAGCTTCGTATTAATCTGGAAATGTGTTAGGAGTATATTCGTTAATTGTAGATATATGTATCATAGACTGCCATATGTATTCGAGGAAGTCTTACCTCCTAATTCTTGTACTCGATATAAACCGGTCGAGAGGCTCAATGCAAAACAATCAATCTATTATACCCAATTCTATTCCTTCCTACAAAATGAAACTGCACGCATGTTCTCTAGCTCATCCCGGGATGCACGCGCTGGGAACATGCCTCGGCATTTTTCTGAAACCAAGCACAACTCATCAGCATCTGAATATCTGATGGATCACTCTGATTTTAGGGGGCTACCGGACCATGAAGGCGCCATGCATGTGGGGTAGTGACCGACGGTCTCGCTCACTGTAGCATGGATAAGCAAAACTGCATAAGCCCCCTCTGTTTCTGCCGCGGCGCTTACACTCTCATGACAGGAAGTTGCATGCGCACATTCCCAACAATAATTCTCGTGTAAATTAGTGGAGTAGCTCCATTTCCTGGCTTCCTACCGGAGTCAAATGCCCTCAGTTAGAGTTAGCCACATGCATGCTGACACTGACAACTTGGCATGTCAAGAGAAACGGAGTGGCAGAGACGACGCTTCTTCGTGCGAATTTGCTGCGAGGTATTTCGTGTTTCAGGTTTTCGCTTTTCAGCAGCTGGCTAGGCTAGCCCCGAAGCATCGAAAGATGATGCGCACAAGTCACAAGGACGACGCATTGCTGACAAGTGCTAATTTGCAACGCTGCTGCTGTCAGGCATAAACAAAACCGTCATAGGAAATTTGCACGGATTCATAAGAGGATAGCCGAACTGAAACCAGTATTTGGCGCACCGACGAGCGTTTAACAATGCACGGCAAGGATCATTTCATCAAACAAAAAAAAAAGAAACAATAATCTAGTGCAGCGATCCTTAATCCGTATTATTACTGGATTATTGGACTGATTGGATCCAAGATTTCAGAGATGGCCCAGAAGTGGTGTTAATCATATCGACCATCTCGCTGCAAATTGCATGCGCTGCTTACCGACCGGTAGTTAGCTCATCGATCGGTACATGGGCTTGCACGTGCAGTGTCCCTTCTACTGTGTAGATCGTGTTCAATTCTTTCCAGTATAGGGTATAGGCGAATAGCAGATGCGCAGAATGCGGCAGGGAAACTGGGGAAGCTTCTGTTTTGTGCGTGTTAATGTACTGCTAGTACATGAATGTCACATTATCCTGTTTGATTAATACTCCTACTACATGGTACTTTTGTAGTAGATGTCGGCTATGGTTAAATACTTGAGTAAGGTCCTGTTTAGTTCCCCAAAATTCCAACTTTGCCATTATGCAAAAAGAAGATTCTCCATCACATCAAACTTGCGGTACATGCATGGAGTACTGAAAACTAATTGCACAATTTTGTTGTACTTTACGAGACGAATTTGTTGAGCCTAATTAGTAAATATTTAGACAATAATTCACAAATACAAACAAAACGCTACAGTGTTGCTACAGTATTTTTGGTTGTTCAAAGTTAGGTAACTAGACAAGGCCTAAGATCATCCGCTCAATTTGCAAGGTGTAACTGAACTCATATCACAACCATTCCATGCACATACATGGGCTGAACTATATATGCCACAATGCCACATGTTTGGCTTGAGAGAAGTTGGAAAAACGATACACATACATGTAACATGGGTTAGTGCAGTGGGTGCTAGATCCGGAAGCGTGAGCCGTCGAAAATACAACATGGGCTGGAAACAAAGCCGAGACTAGGGGAGAAGCAGCAGCCCAAGTTCGAACTGGGTCTCTTTCTTTTTCTTCTGTTCACGCGGTGGATCTTTAGGCCGATTGTGTATGATTTGTGTGCGGCGCGGGCAGACTGGGCTTTTGGGCCAGTTCACTTCGTCGGCCACCTCCTTTTTAAGCGTATCGGGCCTCTTTATATATTTATACTTCCTTCCTTTTGTATTTTCCCTCTTTCCTTCCAGACGATTTTCTTTTGTTTGCTGTCATTCAATTTTTTGCATGTTTCGATTGTTTCTGTACGTTCGGACTGTCCGGCTGGACTTATAAGTCAGCTAAAAAGCTGAAACGGATAATTTATTGTGAGAGAAAAATATTATCCGGTAGCTGATAAGCCGGCTGATAAGCTGAAGCGAACAGAGCGAAGTTATTTCCAGACTTCCAGTCGATCTCTTGTTTGTTTGTTGTCATTCAAAGGAGGTATCTGCATGCTTCTTTTCTGAAGCCAGCCGAAGAGTGGCGAGCGTATTCCGGTGCTGTGGAACACCGGAATACTCTGCATCACTACGCGTTAACCTCGCTAATTGCACCGACACCACACGGTGCTTACCCATAAACTATGCGCCGACGGCGCACAGTTAGCACCAGCATAATTTCATTTCTGAAACACCGTACCGAGAATGTCAAACGAAACTGGCAGAAATAATGCCCGTCAACCAGCTGCGGTCGCCCACATCATACCTGCGCACTGCATTGTTTAACGATAAACCAGGTCACCGTTCACCAACACGCAGAGACGACCGATCCCTGCCGCGATTTCAGAGCCAACCATCATCGTAGCACGCGCATCCGATCATATGATATCCCAGCGCGTGCCGCCCAGCTTAGCATTAAGCACAACAGGGCGGCCGGGGCAGAGGTAGTTAAGCACGGCGCGGGTCAACTGCTTGAGCTGTGCACCTGTGTCCCTGTCCTCCATGTTCCCCCGTTTGAATTCCTCAGCGTCCACCAACGCAGACGTGCGGAGGCTCCCCCGGCGCGCGGCAACATTCCCTGCGCGTTCTCTCCTCGCCTCCGGGGATGTGTCGGCGCGAGCGGGCTATAAATCAGGCGCGCGCAACCTCGAGCCGAAACACAAGGTTCCCGTGATCACCAGCTGAGGGGGCGACCATGGCTAAGCTTGCTGTCCCAATAACCTTGCTTCTTGCGCTCCTCGGATCGGTGGCGTCCCAGAACATTTATGCTCCTGGCCCGAGCCCACCGAGCCCAAGAGCGATCCCTGATACTCCTCCAAGGCGGAACCAGACGGGCTCAAATCCACCGAGACCGACGCGGCCCACTAATCCTCGGCTGAGCCCCAGACCGGTGGCTCATCCACCAAGCCAAAGTCCATTGAGCTCAACTCCACCACCAACCTATCCTCCCAACCCAAGCCCACCCATTTACCCTCCTAGCCCGAGCCCGTTGAGCTCGACTCCACCTACGAATCCTCCTCCCAGTCCACCGAGCTCACCTGCTTATCCTCCCAACCCAACCCACCCATTTATCCTCCTAGCTCGAGCCCATCGAGCTCGACTCCACCTACAAATCCTCCACCCAGTCCACTAAGCCTGCCTGCTTATCCTCCCAGTCCAAGTCCTTTGAGCCCATCAATCCCACCTACTTATCCTCCAAACACAAGCCCAAGCCCGACCACCTACCCGTCGAGCACTAGCCCGACTCCGAGTGCAAACCCACCAGCGTATACTTCACCAAGCCCAAGCCCTGCCAGCAGCTATGCTCCAAGCACGAGCCCCATCCCAATTCCACCATCTCATCCTCCGAGTGCAAGCCCACCAATATATCCCTCACCAAGCCCAAGCCCATCGATCCCTAGTCCATCCTATCCTACTCCCAGCCCCAGCCCAAGCCCTTCTAGCTCAATCTCGAGTCCACCCAATTACCCTCCTAGCCCAAGCCCGTCTAGCTCAATCTCGAGTCCACCTCGTTACCCTCCTAGCCCTAGCCCAAGCACTGCTCCATCAGGGCTCAGTGTCGGCTACTACAGGTACTCATGCCCTGACGCAGAAAGCATCGTCAGGGCGGCCGTGAAAAACGCCACAGACGGTAACCGTGGCACGGGCGCTGGCCTCATTCGTTTGTTCTTCCACGACTGCTTCGTTGAGGTACTACCCATCTCTTTCATTGAGCCAATTCTCAACGATGGCTAGCAATGAATGAACATATGTAGCAATACTGAAAATTCTTTTGTTCTTACGTCCTGCGACGATGGTGTGATTCAGGGGTGCGATGCTTCAGTTCTCCTCAACACGACCGGCTCTACCCGACCGACGGAGAGGGCCAGCGTACCCAACCTGAGCCTGCGCGGCTTCGAGGTGATCGACGCGGCCAAGGCGGCGCTCGAGGCCGCCTGCCCTGGCGTCGTCTCGTGCGCGGACATCGTCGCCTTCGCCGGCCGCGACGCTACCTTCTTCCTCAGCGGCAACGCCGTCGACTTCGACATGCCAGCGGGGCGCTACGACGGGCACGTGTCCCTCGACAGCGCGGCCATCGCCAACCTGCCGCCGCCGTTCGCCAGCCTGAAGGAGCTCAAGGACATGTTCGCCGCCAAGGGGCTCGACACCGAGGACATGGTCACCCTCTCCGGCGCGCACACCGTCGGCCGCTCCCAGTGCTCGTCCTTCTCCGACCGCCTCCCGCCCAACGCCTCGGACATGAACGCCACGCTCGCCGCCTCTCTGACCTCGCAGTGCAACGGCACCGGCGACCCCACCGTGCCGCAGGACTTCGTGACACCCAGCGGCCTGGACAGCCAGTACTACAGGAACGTGCTCAACCACGAGGTGCTGTTCGGGTCGGACGCCGCGCTGCTGGCGTCGGACCAGACGGCGGGCATGGTGAGAGACAACGCGTTCAAGCCGGGGCTGTGGGAGGACAAGTTCAAGGCGGCGATGGTGAAGATGGGCCGCGCTGGAGTCAAGAACAGCACCGACGGCGAGATCAGAAAGAAGTGCTGGATGATCAACCAAGTATCGAGCTAAATCGTGATCAGTGCTTGCATGTGGTTCAGAATTATGTAGCACGGTGTATACACTTTTTTTAATACTCCAACTGTATATGTTCATTCTTACAACACATATAAAAATTATAATGAGATTGATTTGTTTTTTATTAAATATTCGAAACTTGGTACGTTTCATTTATTTGCAATATCTCAGGTACACTTTCACCATTGGGTGGACCAAAACTGATCTGTCTGTTTTTCTCTGGACCTTAGGCTTTCCCCTTTTTTTGTCTGAAAGATTTATATTCCACTAAATCATAACTTATATTCATATGGTAGGACAAACAGTTTGGCCTTTCATCATGAATGATGATGAGGATTGTCATATTATTTCATAAAAAAGCCACCACGGATCACCATAAGGCTGACATGATAAAGGCGGAGCAAATTCTATATGACGACAGAAATAAAAGTGATCCCTCTGAAATACTATTTGTTTGTCGACAGGTTTTGTGATTTAAAATTTGTGTAATTTTCGCCCCCCTGATTTGTTTTGATATCATGCATTCTATTCCTGAATAGAAAGCTTGCTTCATCTGCACCGAGTCAGTCTCCATCTTTGGAAGCACCAAATTGGATAGAATGCCGTTGGTGCTACTGCGACATTTGTGCCCTACAAAGCCGATTTCAAGTATTCGACGACATCGAGTCTGTTTCCAACACCACCTGCTGAATTCCCCACTAACTAGCCGCTCTAATGCCTGCTAGACTTGACATCACCTCTGCATGAAATGCATCACGGAGGTGCCTTGTATTGCCAGCTCCAGCGTGGACTGCTTCACCACTACGATCTCTGATGATGAATCCCCCGCCACCATTTCTGGACTCTACGATAAAATCACCGTCAGTGCTAATTTTCATAACCTCTGGCTCTGGGGCAGGACGCCTCGAGTGGCCATTGCGGCTGGGTGTGGCCTTTGGCGCCTTCTCTGACAGCTTCAGAAGTTCATCTGTCAGCATCATCACACTGAAATACTCAATGCAATGTCCGATGCAGGACGCCTCCTAAGCTCCCCCTCTCTCACTCGATTTCTTTCCGACCACCAATTCCAAATGCAATGTATCATAATGAGTTGCTCTTTGTCTCCAAGGCTAAAGATCCATTCCAGACTTCCCAGTCTACAAAAAATCCAGACTTCCCTTAGCATGCAGCGTTTATCTTCCATGTTCAGATGCTGCCATTCCGTTTTCACGAATCTGCACCTAGAATAAGTGCCCCCAATCTTCATTCAGCCAGTTGCACTTAGACATCGTATTGTATTTAGGTGCATGCCTATCTGTAGCTCGATGGAAAATGCACACTTTACGAGAAGTACTACTTTTCCACGTGGGAGTTAGCCATGAGCGAGCACCGTGACTGATGAAAACATGGGCCCGGTTGGGCCTTTTCGGCCTCAATTAGCAACAAACTTAGACGACCGGCAAGGGGGAAAACGGCCCATATACAATAACAGACCTTAATTTCTTCTCCTCTCATTTTGGCCCGTCCCATGTTGGTCGGAGGACATCATGCATGATTCATCGCAGAGATCGGACGACCCACGAAGCCCATGATAGACCTCCTCCTTCCCTCCTCTCCATGTTCTTCACAAAAAAGCCCCTTCTGCACCTCTCGTGTTCATCTCTGGAAAGAAGCCCCCGCTCCCTCCATTGCCCGACTTCGGCGGCGCTACCATGCAATGCAACCATGGCCAACCCCCCTGACCGTTGTGAGCACGACACCCCATCTCTTGCTTGTCCAACCACCCTCCACCACTACTGCGGCGAGCGGCGCCGCGTCTCCGTCCGCCCAAGCGGGCGGTGGCGCCTGGCCGCAGCATCAGTAGCAACTAGGGTTGGAGTGTGAATAGAGGAGAAGAGGAAGAATAACTCTGCAATTTTGGTCATTGCAAGGATCTCAATGCACAAGATGTGGAACCTCCTAGAAGATGGATAGGATTTTCCGTTGTTGGTGCACTGACAAGTTGGGTCATGCTCATAATAGGAAATGTTGGTCACACAGCCAACCTGCAGGTCGGAGGGTTGATTCACATGGTTGCGTATCACGGGCGTGATACGAATACCCCCGGACGGCCGGTGTACATGCAATCTCGTAATTGATGTACTGTACCGACCGGTAGTTCGAACACACATGTATATGTTTGACCTGGCTGAAAAAAGATTTTCAGTTGCATTCATGTTCCATTATCGGTCGATTATACATGTAGCGCGAAATATGTGTGTACGTGATACATGCATGCAATAGCATAGTAGCAGTAGCAAAAATACGAAAAACATCATTCTGGATTCCAAGTTTTGGTCCTTCATTTTTCGAAAATAAAAGGATTTGCACATGCATGGTCTGCCGAGTTTGTGTATGTCCGACTAAAGGAGTGCTAAAGTGTGGCATATATAGGACGATTTCACCGGCATGCTTATGCTTATGCTACGGTGTGTAAACCGACGCAGCAGCTAGCTAGATTTGTTTACTGCTGAAACGACGCCCTGATGACAGTGACAGAAACGTGGCAAAGCTAACTGTAACCGAATATATAGTTCGGTGCATATGCCTGTGCTGTGTATATCCTAGCTAGCTCCTATTTCATTTCTAGTATCCTAATGGGAGCCAATTTCAAGATCCGTTGACCTAGTATGTCGAGAGTGTTTACAGGGATAGAGTTACGCCATTGCGTGTATTTTAAAGGATAAATGTGCATACGTATATACGGGCGTTTGTATCTTTACACTATGTTTTCAAAGAAAGAAAAAAAACTAATACTTATCCCTCCTGCTGCGGCGGCAATATCATATCAAAACCCCCCGTATGTTTCAGGAAAAATGGATCGAATAAAACATCTGGAGTAGAACTGTAGAATCAAACGCGCGTCTCTCTTTCAAAAAAAAAAAAAGGAAATCAAACGCGTGTGCCGCGCGGCGATTTTTTTAAACAAGCTCAACGCCTAGTGGATGATGAGAGTAGAGACGTGCATGCATCCGCAGGTCAGCTGCTTGAGCTGTACGTGCGCTTGCTGCGACCTTCGCGGCCGCGCACCATGTTCCCTCCCCCTGTTTTAATGGGAGTTGATCGACATCGCGTGCGTCCATGGCAACATGAACGCGTGCACGCCGCGCGCGATGTCATCCCTGCCGTCGTCGTTGTAGACCCGGCCACCCGGGCATGTATGGGAAATGGAACTATGGATTCGTACATACTTCTCAAAAATGCAACCGTAACTTTACAGTTCGATCTTACCCAGTGACCAATAATCACCATTTGCGCTCTCTTTTTCTTATTTCTTATGACTACCTTGTATGCTGAGGATAACGTAAGAATTTGATTAAGAATTTGATTGTGTGCGGAGCTGTTTAGGCTGGAAACAATTTCTTTTTCTAAACAGTACTCTCTCCGTTCCAAATTGTAGATCATTTTAACTTTTCTAAGTTCATAGATATTATTATACACTTAGAGATACACTGTATCTAGATGCATAATAATATCTATGAATTACAAAAAGCTAAAATAACCTACAATTTGAGCGGAGCGGAGGGAGTATTATCTGCAAACACAAAGTGCACTGGGTGTAGAACTTCCCACCACTTCATCAAAGCCCCCCGGGGCGAGCCAATCAGACGGCGCCACAATCAGAGCGCGTGTGCCGCGCGCGTCGCTTAATTAACAACAACGCGCGCGCAACTTGATCGGATATGATGAAGCATCGCCGGTCAGCTGCTTGAGCTGTTACGTGGGCTTCCTTCCGGTGGACCTCCGCGTCCATGGCAACATGCGCCGCCGAAAACCACGGAGACAGTGTCCCTGTCACACTTGTACCCTTCCGCGAGCTATAAATTGCACCCCTAACCATGTCGCAGAGCACACACACGATCGGCTTGAGAGCAAGAGGAGAACCAGCAGAGCTAGCTAGAGCTCGATCATGGCTGCCAGCAAGAAGCTTGCCACCGCCGCCGTCCTCGTCAGCTTGCTGGCGCTCCTCGTCGGGCCCTCGGCGGGCCTGCTGGACCTCTGCCCCGTCTTCGTAGGCTGGGGGGCCCTCCAGAGCTTATTGAACTCCCTCATATGTGGGCTCCCGGGCGGCAATTACACTCCTCCCACCGTCCCGAGTAATCCGCTCGGTTTCGGCTACTACAACAACTCCAACAACAATGCCTCCTACTGCCCCGACGCGGAAGCCGCCGTGACGGCCGCCGTGGAGAAGGCCATCAAGCAGCAGGGCCGCGGCGTTGGCGCCGGCATCATCCGCCTCTTCTTCCACGACGCCTTCGTCCGGGTACGTGCAGTGCAGCTAGCTCTCATTCCTTGTCTTGCTTGGACGACGCTGCCTGTGAGATGTGACGAGCGACGTCAAACATATCGTTCTTGTTCAGGGCTGCGATGCCTCCGTCCTCCTCAACAACACGGTCGCCGCGGGGAACAACACGGAGAGGGAAGGCCCTCCCAACAAGGACAGCCTGCGCGGGTTCGACGTGATCGACGCGGCCAAGGAGGCGACCAAGGCCGCCTGCGGCGGCCGCAACGTGGTGTCGTGCGCCGACATCCTCGCCCTTGCTGCCCGCGACGCGTCCCACATCCTCAGCAACGGCAGGATCAAGTTCGCCATGCCGACGGGGCGCTTCGACGGGCGCGAGTCCTTCGCCAGGGAGACCATCCAGCTGCCCGGACCGGACTCCACCCTGGAGGACCTCGTGAGGATGTTCAAAGTCCAGGGGCTCAACGAAACCGACGTGGTCACCCTCTCCGGCGCGCACAGCATCGGCCGCGCCCGCTGCCTGTTCCTCACGAAGGACCGCCTGTCGGCCATGAACTCCACGTACGCCGGTCAGCTGAATGAGACCTGCAAGATCAACGACACGGTGAACCAGGACCCCTTCAGCCCCGACCGCGACCCCAACAACCTGGACAACCAGTACTACAAGAACATCGACAAGTTCGTGCTGTTCAAATCGGACGCCGTGCTCCTGTCGTCGGAGACGACCAAGAAGCAGGTGGAGGCGAACGCCGCCAATGCGACCAAGTTTGAGGCCGACTTCGCGGCGGCGATGGTGAAGATGGGCAACATCGGGGTCAAGACCACCCACGTCCCCGGCGTCACCGAGATCAGGGAGGTGTGCTGGAGGGTCAACAACGCTTAGTCCGGCACGTCCGCGGCATGTGATGGAGGATATGCGTGCAGATTATTTCCTCATCGAGTACCAATAAGACAATAATTGTTGTTCCTGTTGTTTTCTGCTACAATTGTGTGTATGTACTTTTGTTGTTGCATATATGTATTTATTATAAATATTTTATTTTAAAAAATGCATTACACGACTTGTGTAGCGGTTATCATCATCCAAATTACCGACTAAACCGATGAGAAATTACTAAACCGGATTACTGTACTACTACGTTCAGTAAATATGTAAAATAGTTTCCGAATTACTAGACCGAGTTAGTACTAGAAATTTGTTAAGTAATTCAGTTGGCTGTATCTTTTTTTTTTGGCAAAACTGGATTTCTGTGAGTCCTGCTATGCTACGACGTGTTCACTGCTTTGGTGTGATCTGGCCGGGAATATGTGTCCTGGTAGCACCGGTTTCGTCTTACTCCTACTAGGTCACAAAACGTTTGTGGTGACGGTCAAAACCCATCTCTGCTGGCGGGTGCTGCTGGCGGATTTGACACCCGCCAGCAATTCACTGCCAGCATAAATGGTCATCTTTGCTAGCGGACGTCTACCCGCCAGCGCAATCATGATTTGCGCTAGCAGGTGCTTAGGAAGCCCGCCAGCAAAAATATTTTTAGGAAATAAAAAAAGCTAGTCGTAGAGGCGGCGCCGCTGCATGCGCAGCCGCCCGGCGCTATTGCTTGCATCGCTTCGCGCCGCCACCCGTGTCAGCCACTCCATCCGCCGTCCGCCTGCAGGCCGCCAAGGGGGCCGAACGCGTTGTCCACGGCTGCCCCACTAGCCAAACGTGCCTCCGGCGATGGCCGCCCCGCCAGGCCCTACCCCTGCGGGCGCCGGCAACCACCAGCTGCCTCGTCCATGGCTGTCCCACCGGGTCCTGCACCCACCCGCCGAACGCGCCGCCGGCAATGGCCGCCCCACACACCCTGCCCCCGACAGCGCTGACCGCCACCAGCTGCCCTGCCGCCAGCATCAGCCCCGCGAAGGACCTGCCCCCACCGGCACGCTCCGCTAGCATCAACGCCTGCGCCGCCACGTCTCCTCCGTCGGCAGGCCGCGTGGCCTACATCTGCCCCGCGCTGGACCTGCCCTAGCGCTCGCGAGCCCGCAGCCCGGCCGCGTCGGTCGCCGTGGCCCCAGCTCCCGCGGGCCGGCCACTTGGTCGTCACTCCTGCCGTCCGCCGCCCTTGTTGCTGCAGCTCCTAGAGGTAAGAGAGATAAATGTGAGGACGGAAGAGTGGGTGAAAGAGATAAAGATGAGAGGGGGAAAGAAGATAAGGGAAAGGTGGTTCTACTTGTGTGTGCCAATTTTTTTTTGTCTCCGCGCTCAGTGTCCTCAAAATTTTTTGATCTTTTGTGTTGCCGGGTGATGCGTCTGTGCTGACGGGTGACATTATCGCCCTCCAGCACAAATCTATATACATTTTTCTTTTTCAATATTTTAGATAATGAAATTAGTTTAAAGGTTATTGAATCTTCTACAAGAGAGTATATACACACATATATAGTGTTATATATGTAAAAATTATATTAGGATATATATGATAGTTGCTTTTGCTAAGTTAGTTGACAAGCTTAAAGTGTGACTTGAGTTATATGAAACATTGTTAGTGAAGTATACATTTGTGAATAATGTAGAGTATAATTTTTGTAAAACATGTTGAAACTTTTATATCAAGATTGTATACTCACAAAATGACTCCCTATCAATTTATATAATTTTCAGACTATATTTTCATAGTATTAGAATATTTTCCACCAAAAGTTGTAATAGAAGTGATAAATACATTAACAAACTTGTGAAATTTCACATGTACTTTCATGATTTGAGCTAAAATGGAACATATTTCCTTATTGTCATTTTTATGCAATTTTTGAATCTTATTTGTGAAAAAATTAGTTCAAAAATCAATTAATTTCAATAAACATGGTTATAATCGTTTAAATCTTCGCAAATTGCAAATCACTTCTAAAAATTTTGAAACTCCTACACAATTGCATATATATAATCTAATACATGATTAAGTTTTTAACTAGTTAGAAACTTTTGACCCTCCACATCATTATAAATTGAAATGCATTTGTGTTGACGGGTGATATAAGCACCATTTGTGCTGGTGGGTGGTTATGTTACCCGCCAACATAATGCATTTTTGGTGATGGGTTTTAACAGGCTAGCCACTGCACTCTTGTTGCACTTTTTTTTGTTGGTGGGTGGCATTTATACCCGCCAGCATTTAAAAATCAAGGTGCCAATACAAATCGTTTCTGGCGGTATCCGACTGATAGGGCGCGTGCATGCATGGACCTCCTCCCAAGCATGGATATAAATATACACAGCCCGGGATATGCATCCGTAGGACGACTGCTCGATCCTTCTACCTCTTCGTCTCGTCTGCAACTGCCTGACATGGCGGCGCCCCGCCGCCGTCAGCACAAACTGCGCCCCGGTGGTGGTGTACGACTAGTGGCCTGGGCAAGCTCGTGTTCACGTTCAACCCAACTCCTCAAGAGCCTCTTCTGTGACCGCCACAGCTCCCTTTCCCCACCTGCCCCGTCGCTCGCTTCCGGTTCCGAGCGCCGACGGCCTTCTCGCGGTCTCTCCTCGCGGCACCAAGATCTTCGCGGCGACCGACCAGCGCACCACTGCCTACGACATCACCAAGTCCGAGTCCTCCACCGGCCCGGACCTGAGGGCGCCGAAGCGGCGGGTCATCCTCCTCGCGGCGGAAGGAGGCCGCGGCGAGATGCTCGTCACGACTCACGACCACTTATGGCTACTCCCCGTGCCCCCACTTCGAGGCTCTCCGCCTCCAAGGCGGCGGCCGCTGGCGGGCCCTCCCGGTTCCACTGCCGCCGTTCAACGCGAGCCCCCACGGCTGTGCTTCATCGACGGTGCGCGCGCCTGGTACTCCATCGCCGGCCAGGGAACCTACTCCTTCGACATGGCGCGCCGCTCGTGGCGCAAGGAGGGCGGCTGTTGCCTGCCCCTCGAGGACCGAGCCGTGTGCGTCGCCGAGCAGGGCTTGCTCTTCGGGTTCAAGCCGGGGTGCCTCAGATTCTGCGCGTGCGACGTCAAGGCCGGCAGCCCGACGGTGATCCGGCAGGAGTGGGAGCACTAGGGGTTGCTCCCCACGAAGCTAGCACGACTGCACGAGGGCTACCGTATCCCGGTCAGCTTTCACAACCCGACCTGGCCTACCTAGGAGGCGGCAGGTTCTGCTTCTGCATCTCGTGGTCCAGCAACTCTCCCGCCGGTGAGGAGCTCGGTCGCCGCCTGTTTGCTCTGAGAGCTTTGGAGGTGACAAGGAGCAGTATCAGCGGCGGAGAGCTGCTGCAGCTGCGCAAGCGCAAGTCTCGATGCTACCTCATGTCGCCAAACCAAACGTTTGGACCCATATTCTAGCTAGCTTAAATTTGTATTCATTTGGAACTTTGGAGGCGCAACGTTCATGTTGGGTTAGACCAGCTTCAGTGGAGATGTCATGGGAGGTTTCATGGCAATAAATTGCTGAACACATCAGCATATTTACTGACTTGGCTGTTTTTACAAGGAGAGAGAAGAATAGAGTTTTATGGACATGATACTCCTCCGGCATAGTTACCAAGATCATGAAATTGGATGAAACACCCACTGAGACTATTTCATTTCATCTCATGACACATTTGATCATAACATTATTGAAAAATTAAATGTTGCAGTCTGTCTATGAAATTGTGCAATGAAACTTGACATGGCAATTTTAGTAACGGTGTGATGAAACTATGCATTGAAAATTGAAATTGACCTTGTATGTTTTTGTTGAAAGCTTTACCGAGTGTGCCGGAAAAAGTAAAGCCGTATCTTACTTAAATGATGTACAATATATCCCGATTCTCTCACCAACCCATACATGATTCACTCTACTACCTCCTGGCACTAATCTTGATGCAAAATAAATGGACACGATGAGGCTTCGACGGTTACCAAGATA
The DNA here is from genome assembly GCF_000263155.2 of Setaria italica. Lineage (NCBI taxonomy): Eukaryota > Viridiplantae > Streptophyta > Magnoliopsida > Poales > Poaceae > Setaria > Setaria italica. The sequence goes on along the minus strand of NC_028451.1, from coordinate 46,718,304 downwards.
CCGCCTTAACCATAAATTAATACAGGAAGGACTTACTAAGACCATAAATTTGTTTTCTCTCTATTCTTTTAACAAGGAGTTCACCTACGCACATGCGGTGATCAAATCAGTCTCAATGGGGTTTACAGGAGTTTCACGAGCAATAAATTCTTTGCCATATCAACAATATTACTGAGATCATCATGAGAAGAGAGGATAGAAAAGTTTTCATCAGGTGAGAGAGGAGTTTCAACCCTCGTGCTACCCGGTAGAGCTCGGTTACCAAATTCTCGTAAGTGAGCAATAAACTATGCAGACTGGTCTTAGTTCATTCATCTGAGTCCTACGCTAGGTGAAAACATGTCTATAGTGACGTGGGGTTAGTGACGTGAGAGTGTGAAGCTGCTGACAAACTAGCATGTATTTCGCATGCTCACCCGCTTTATTATTTCGTACCGAAGGTAAAGAATTAGGTGGCAGTACAAAAGAGTGCAGGAAGTGTGGTCTTGTGCTTTTTTTTCCATACTCGCTCTGCGCATGCATTACTAGCTCCAACTTTCCATTTAATGGTCAAGCGTCAACGATACGAGCGAGTGAGGCAGAGCTCTGAGCCTCTGACACACGGCGAAGACCAGGACTTGCAGTGAGTGCATGCAGCCATCCACGCTTCCGTTCCAACCAAGTTCCATCCTCTAGCTTGATTAGCAGTAAGCACTACTGGTAATCATCTCATCAAATATTTACAGTTTACATGGATCGCATGCATACGCGTTCAGAAAACCTATACTTTTTTTTTTAGAGTTCCAGGGCAACCACCCCAGTCCATATGCATTACACGACAGGACATAAAAGGTTTTGAGTTCATTACAAGGCTCCGCTGGAGCTCACACTGGCTCTGAAAGGCATCAGCCACGCCTAAAAAAAACCTGTACTCTCAGACGACGGAGGAAAGTAATTGAAGACCTTGGGAGCGAGCTCAATGATTTAGAGATTGTTCGCTGCTATAGAACTCGGACTAGAAATCAGAGCAGTGTTTTAGCTAAAAGCATGCTTGCATGGAGGTTTCGACTGCCGACCGATTCCCCCCTCCATTTGCTCCGCATCAGACGACGCACAGCACAACGTGCGGCACGAACACTGCACGTTCCAAGTTTAAAACACGACGGCAATGCAAACGATGGTCGTCATCCGCGGTCGCTCTGCGTCGCCTTCGATGAAATTCGCGTCGTCGTCCTCGTCGCCATTAACGTGCGTGGGGCAGCAACCCTGCTCCACTCCCGCCCAGGAGCTATAAAATGCACCCGTAACCCCTTCGGAAGAGCACACACACACACCCACAGCTTGGTGAAAGAAACCAACCATCAACAGCAAGCTTGTAGTTGTAGCCGATCGATCGAGCAAAGCAATGGCTGCTGCCAAGCTTGCCGCCCTGACCGTCGCCTTGCTCGCGTTCGCCGGGCCCGTGGCGTCCCAGCAGGACTCCGGCGGCATCCTTTGCTTGGGCGGATGGGTTCGTCCAATCCCAGTTGTGGGTGGCATGATCTGCCCCGGAAACATGATCCCGAGCCCTAAAATTGATCCGAAGCCGAGTCCTGCCCCCACAGGGGCGGGGCTCAGGGTCGGCTACTACAACTCGTGCCCCGACGCGGAAGGTATTGTGAGGAAGGTCGTGAGCGACGCCGTCGCCAAAGAACCTGGCATGGGTGCCGGTCTCATTCGGCTCTTCTTCCACGACTGTTTCGTACGGGTACAAATTATCTCTTTCAACATAGTTACAAGTTTGTGTGTATACCGTGTTTCGAAAGAAGAATTTTTTTAAGAGAAAGAGTGGGCATTTAAGCATTGATTTACACCATTTATAGCTACAAAACAAATATGGTGTGAAAAGCATTTTGATATGTTTTACACACACTAATAAGTACACCTGTACTTTGATTAATTGCTAGTCAAGATGTGCAAAATTTGGCCTTTTTCCAAACAAAGATTTGCCTTAGAGTTTTAAAAAGTAAGCAGGAGCAAGTTTGTGACGTTAGGTGCTGTGGCCACGTGCTCATTGCTCAGGGGTGTGATGCTTCCGTTCTACTCGTGAACTCGAGCGGCTCCAGCGACCCGTCAGAGATGTTCGGCCCACCAAACAGAGACAGCCTACGGGGATTCGGCGTGATCGACGCGGCCAAGGCGGCGCTCGAGGCGGCCTGCCCCAACGCCGTCTCGTGCGCGGACATCATGGCCTTCGCCGCCCGCGACGCGTCCTTCGTCCTCAGCAACGGCAGGATCAACTTCGCCATGCCCGGCGGCCGCCACGACGGGCGCGTGTCCCTCGCCTCCGAGACCACCGACGTCCTGCCTGGGCCCTTCACCGACCTCCAGACGATCAAGAACATGTTCGCCTCCAAGGGCCTCGACACCAAGGACGTGGTCACGCTCTCCGGCGCGCACACCGTCGGCCACGCCCGCTGTGGGTTCATCTCCTCCGACCGCCCGGACATGAACGCCACCCTCGCCAGAGATCTCAGGAACAAGTGCAGGAGTGGCAACAACAACACTGCTGTGGTGCAGGACTACAAAACCCCTCACATCCTGGACAGCCAGTACTACCAGAACGTGAACGACAATGCTGTGCTGTTTCAGTCGGACGCCGCGCTGAGCTCGGGTGAAACGCAGCCTCTGGTGGATATCTACGCCGCCGATTCATCAGGGAACAGGTGGGAGACCGAGTTCGCGGCGGCGATGGTGAAGATGGGCAACATCGAGGTGAAGACCAGCCCCGGCGCGGACGCCGAGATCAGGAAGAAGTGCTCGATTTACAACTAGCCAGTTGAGTTTAGGTGGTAGTTGGGGCGATCGATGCTCCTCATAACTAAATCCTGCTACTGCTAGGTCCTCCCCGTATTGCAACAGTGCCAGTGTTCACTTGGCTGCCTCTCCGCCATTTCTGTGATGCAGTAGTAGGCTTTTGGTGAATCATCTTCATCTTCTCTGGTCTCAGTTGGAACATGCATTGTTCCCTTTTTTTTGCTTAGTTTGGCCAATTTTCAGTCAAGTGTCATGGTAGCATGTTTTAGTGTTTGAGTAAAGCAATACTCTGTAATCGAGTTTATTTGAACACGAACTATGATCTAGTGAATGGTATAAGGTACTACTACTAGTAAAGCTTTCTATCTACAAATGCTGGACCGATTATTTCTCTGTACTACTATTATGCACGGAGATGCTGTACTTGGAGTCTTCATGAATAGCCTCAGCAACTCTTCTCTCTCCGTTTCACCTCACTACTACTCGCAAGAAGGCAACAAGCACGCTGCGCACTCAGCAGCCTGTGCCGCAGCCAGTACTACTACGACATGTGATCCGGCCTGATCATTTGGTGATCTCGTAAATGCACGCACTCACGATGACTCGTCCTGTGAATTGCGATATCCATGGTCCTATATATTCGTGCTCGGCTCGATCTCATCCCACAGTCCAATCTCTACTCAGCAATCCCACAACGCCACAAGCTTCCACAAAGATGTCACGGAGTGGATCGGAAGAAGCGGCGGCGGCGTCCGGTGCTCCTCATGCGGCCTCTACGGCCACGATGAGAAGAGCAATCGCACCACCCGGTGCAATGCAACCTGTGCGAGGCCACAGGCCACGATCGAGGGCCCTGGGCCCCAAGTGTCCGGTCCCCGGTCGTGTGCCCCGTCTGCAAGGGCGGCCACTGGAAGCAGGACCGCCCCAATGCCGAGTCTTGTACGAGCGAGCCTGGAATGAACAATGGGTGGTGTGCTTCTGTGATACAGTATCTCAGTCTATATTGCTAAGATTTACGCGGCTTGTCAAGTGGCCGGGTTACGTTGTTAAGTTGTTTGGAACGGAAGATTATGTTTGTGCGCTGCAGCTCGCGTGCCCGGACTTGGGAGGAGCTGCGTGCAGCGTGCTTACTGCCACCGACGTCTCTTCCGCGGCCGGTATGGTGCTCCTTTGAAGGTGACCCGGCGGTGCCAGAAAATCCCACCGCACCAGAATTACCGTCGTATTGTATGTATGTGGGTTGGCTTCGTAAAAGTTGCCGCTTATCGGTCGCTGCATGCTCGTCTCCAATCGCCAGGACATGAACCCATCCACCCACGCCATATATAGAGCTCAAGGACAAGTGTAAGAGCAGCGGTAATGTTAGATTAAATGAGCCTAGACCTGTTAAACTAATTAATCAATTAAATTTCAAGAGTTATAGGAAATGGTGGTAGTTATATTTGTAATAAAATCACCTTGGAAGTTGAGAGAATTCCTAACCAACTTATAAGGTAGTTTTGCTACACTTTGAGAAGTTGAGGAAGGAATAGAAGGGTGACGGAGATGGACGTGACTTGTAACTGGATGTTGATGGTTGCAGCTGTCTCAAAATATCGAGTAACAGTGCATCTGGTGTCCATGGCACCGCCCCGTAGAGTACTCCCTTAATGAACTCTCAGTTCATAACATGTTTTTTTGAATGTCCATTCCATGCTTTATGTTCGCTAGTATAAATATAATAGATCATGCTCCTATTTTTATCATATATATATATATCATGTTTTATTTTATATTTCAGATTAAAATGAACCATAAAATACCTCTAATTTCAACAGGTAACACCATGGTGGATCTAAGAATCAATACAAGACCACAACGTGAAAGACAACGACGTGCTGCTCGACTCGGACGGCCGAAACCAAAATTTATATTTTGGATCGTGAAAAGGTAACACTAAGTAAAATATATTATTTTATTGTTGTTAATTTAATGTGTTGTCAATTTTGATTAATTAGCTGTGTAGATGATTTATATATACTTCTGTTTTTCGTTCAAAGAGATCACCTAGGGGCTAGGGCTGAAAGATCTCGATTCACTCATGCACCCGTTACGTTGTTTAACTCTATCCCTGATGCAAAGTTCGCCCCCAGCTACAATATCAAAACCCCCGCTTGGTTCATGAAAATAGATCGAAACCATGGAGCTGATCCGACAATGCCGAATCAGTGCGTGTACCGCGCTCTGAATTTGACTAACCGCAGGTAGACTAGACTAAACATTGCTAGTCAGCTGCTTGAGATGTACGTGCATGCTCTTAAGGTCATTCGGCCCAATAGTGAATTTATATTGTTGCTTCGGAGAGTAATACATGTATAGGATATACAGCATTTAATTGATTTTTTAAATAGTGGTTCCAGTACACATTATTTCAATTTTGCTGTCTGATATGTAAACAGGAGGAAATCATATCTCAGTGAATGTTGCACTACGATCTCTTTTGAGCAATTATTTAGAATGCACAAGCATACACTAACCCAACTAGGTCCACTTGCACCACGGTCTTTGCAATAAGAGAAACGCACAACTAGTGCGCGTGTGCCGCGCGCCAAGTTGTACATAGCGCAACTAGATACCGTGGGTCAGCTGCTTGCGCAGTACTTTGAGCTTTCCTCGAATGGAAGTCGCGTCCATCGCAACGTGTGCACCGCCACACGAAGCGCGGCGGCCGGGGGACAAAGTCCACTCCCTAGTTGCTCTCACTCTCTTCTGGGCGCTAGCTATAAATCGCACCCATAACCTTGGAGCAAAGCACACCCACGATCCACTAATCTGGTGCTAGAAACCAACAGCTTCACGCACCAGCCGATCGAGCTGGTAGCAAAGGTAGACGACGATGGCTGATAAGCACGCTGCCCTCATCACCATGCTTGCGCTCCTCGCGCCAATGGCGTGCCAGGGCTTCACCACTTTCCCTATCCTCTGCTCGGGAGAGTGGGTTCGCCCAATAAAGAAAATCGTTCCAATCTTAGGGTTTTTGGGTGACTTTGTCCGCCCTGATGGCTCGAGGCCCACCCCTATCCCTTCTCCAAGGCCCCCAAGCCCTGCTCCCACTGGACTAGGGCTTAGTGTCGGCTACTACAACAGCAGCTACTCGAATTACTCGTGCCCTAACGCGGAAACCATCGTCAAGAAGGCTGTGGAGGACGCCATCTACAGGGACGGGCGTGGCATTAGCGCAGGGCTCATTCATCTCTTCTTTCACGACTGCTTCGTTCGGGTATGATTCGTAACTTTCAAAATGATTGCATTGTTCACAGCATTTCTTTCCCGAAATGGCGGCAACACGACGTACGGTCACTGCTCCCCGGCCGTTCTCCAGCCTCGCCACGCTCGAGGCCAGCTTCGCCGCCCAGGGGCTCGACCCCGCCGACATGGTCACGCTCTCCGGTGCGCACCATCGGCCGCGCCCGCTGCGTCTTCATCTCCAACTGCTCGGACATGAACCAGACCCTCCCTCTGTATCGAAATGTTCGTCGTTGTTGACTTTTCCTTACAACATTTGACCATTCATCTTATTTAAAAATTTGTGGCAAATATACGAGAAGATAAATCATGCTTAAAATACCTTTGATGATAAAGTTAGTCACAAATAAAATAAATAATACACATAATTTTTTGAATAAGACGAATGGTCAAACATCGTGACCAAAAGTCAACAGCGACAAATATTTTGATACGGAGGTAGCACATGTTTGCTCACTATTTGGTCATTGTGTTTATCATGTACTCCCTTCGTTCTGAATTCTGAATTGTAAGTCCTTCTAATTTTCTTGGAAAGTCAAAGCATCTCAAGTTTAACCAGATTTATACAATAACATTTATTATACCAAATAAGGACTATTAAATTTTTTATTAAATATAATTTCATAGTATATCTATTCGGTGCCATAAATCTTTGTAGTCCTCTCTATAATTTTGATCAAACATAAAATGATTTAACTCTCCAAGAAAGTTGGAATGACCTACAATTTGAAACGGAGGGAGTAATCGTAGAACATCCATGTATCATGCATTTTGCCCCCTTACAATGGACTTCGAATAATTCTAGTATTTCATTTCTTGACAGCAATGGTAATTTTGCCCCCTACAATGGACTTCGAATAGCAGTGCTCATGCAAGTTTTCAAAAAAAAAAAACACTGTGCGTGCCCCTTGCCGAGCATATAACAAACATTGCCGATCAACCGGTTAAGCTCATACGCTCCGATTGAATTCGCGGCCGTTGCGTGCGGGGACGGACATGCCCGCCACCACGTTCTCTTCCCGATCGACCAGGTGCAAAACAGCAAAAGGAAAGAAACCTAGTAGCACACGATTGAGTGGGAAGCGTTCGAGGCAGCCAACGTTCCTTTGCAACGGTCCGTTTCTGACGGGAAACAACACATGCCCTCAAAACAAAAAAGGAAGAGAAACAACACGAGAGGGTGTTTCTTTCTTCGGAATCAAACAGTAGAAAAAGGCCCGATCCACATTTTCTTTTCCGGCCCGATGAAGGTTGAGGTTACTGACAACATGGGCCGCTTATTCAAATATAAAAACACACCACAATACATGGCCAACCAGGCCGCACGGCACGATACTATGCGGCACGGTGGTTTAGCCGTGCCGTGTAGTGCCGCTGTTCCGACATCTCGGTCCTGGTACAGCCCTATAAGCGGTTAGCCGTGCCGTGCTGTGCTGTCGAGCACGGTAGCCCGGGGTCCCCGCCCCGCCCGGAGGTCCCCCCACCCACTCGGTCGCCGCCCCCCCCTGCGCGCCCCGGGGGGGGGGGGGGTCGCCGCCGCCTACGCTCACGTAGTCACGTGGGAAAAACAGAGACAAGGAAGAGAATAGAGAGGGAGGAACTTTAGGGTTTCCACGATTATATATGACTTGATGCGAATCTAACGGCTCTGGTTTAGTTAGAATATCCAACGACTAATATTTATCGGGCCAGCGTAGTGCCGGCCCATTAAGCGTGACGTGCCCGTGCCGACACTGCGGGCCGAATAGGTGGCCCAAGCCCGGCACTAACGCCGTGTCGTGCCTGGTACTAGCACGATGGCTCACGAGCCGAGCCGTGCTTCTTCGTGTCGTGCTCGGACCGGCCCGTCGTGTTAGTGCTAAATGAAAATCTACGGGTGCGTTTGGTGCGAGGACGA
>NC_028451.1:46708289-46709870 GCF_000263155.2 Setaria italica | reverse complement strand
TATACCGTTGGGTTAGCACTTCAACGCGGTCGGCCGGTGGAGGAAGAAAATACCTGTTAGTATGACAGGTGGGTCCCACGAACGGTGTTAACAGGAGAAGAAAACGGTGCTTGTCCCGTCTATAGCGATCTCTCCAACCAAACAAAAAATAGGATCATCCCATCCCATTCAACCAAACAAGAAATGGGATCATCCCATCCCGAAAAACTGGAACGGGACCGTCCCGTTCTACATTGTCTCCCAACCAAACGCACCCTATACACACCAGTGCCACCAACTCAATCAAGCGTTTCTGATGGGCCGTACTGCCTGGTCGAGACTTTTGCGTGGCTCCAAATCGGCCCAGATGAATGGAAGAGCATTCCTATCTCCTCCTTTTCGAACAGGATGAGTTGAGAGATCAGCTGGATCCAACCTCCATACAGTTCAGTTGTATTTTATGGTCGCATTAACAAGTTGATTATTCAGGGCCGCGTCGTCAACACCAAGCCCTATTTACGCCTTCTTCCATGGGCCAGCCATCTTGTATATACACACCCTTGACAAGAAAATATAATTAAGTTGTTCAGATCAGCATTAAACATATTTAGAAGATGAAATCTGAGTCATCATAATAGTGAAATTTTAAATTTTAAATGGAATTGGTTATACATTCGGAAAGTACTTTTCACACTGAATGAAATCCATGTCTGACCGACCCGTATTTCTCACCGTGCACTTTAATTTGGATTCCAAGACCTACTAAAAAAAAAGGATTCCAAGTGGCTTATTTGACCCATAACCTGGCGACTGTATTACGTTGGTTGAGCATGTTATCATGCTTTAAACAAAGCGCCTCCTGCAGGAGAACACACCATTTGCTTTGCGCCCCCCACCACCATATGCTTTGATGTAATCATATCGAATAAACTAGCAGCAAGTCAACCGTCCGCGCTGTGCCCCTGCCTAGATCTCACTCACCTACTCGCCATGTTCTCTATCGGTTGACTTGCACGGCTCACAACGTGCGCCTTCCAGAAAACATTCCCACTCCACCTCCCAACCGGGGCTATAAGACGTGGATGATAGCGACCATCAACTATTTGTCTCACTGCTCCGGTTTTGTTTCTCTCTCTAGCTCATGCTTCAGTACACTACACACTAGCCAGAAATCAAAGCAGGAACAAGAGGATGGTGGCCGTTACGCTCCCTGCCATCCTCACAGTGCTCGCTTTGCTCGGTTCCGTCGCATGCCAAGGCGGCTACGGAGACGGCAACCCAGCGCCAGCGCCACGACCGGACGCTTACCCGCCGGTCAGACCACGGCCGCCTCCTTCCCCTCCGACCACCTCACGGCCACCTTCATATCCTACGACGAGTCTAAATCCACCGCCACCCCCCAAGATCCCGCAACCACTCACTTATCCTCGTGGTAATTCCAATTCACCACCACCTAAACCTTGCGGCCACTGACCTATCGTCGAGCTATTGCCAGCCCGCACCCACCTAACACCCCCTGAGCACCAGGGACTCCTCATGCAAACCCAAGTTCATCGACCCCTACGCAAACACCATCACATACTTATTCTCCAAGTTGGTCGA
>NC_028451.1:46705926-46708019 GCF_000263155.2 Setaria italica | reverse complement strand
TTCCACAGCCCACCAATTTTTACACTCCTTATGAGTTCCGAGCCTGAGTCCTCCACTCCCTAAAGCCATCCCAGCCACCCGCCTATCGTCCCTCCGAGTCCGGACCCACAGCCCACCTAAAGCCCTCAAAGCTACCCCACCTTATCCCTCCGACAAAGTCCGGACCCACCCACCACCTAAAGGCCTCACAGCCACCCACCTATCCTCCGACAAGTCCGAGCCCACCACCACCTATTCTCACACCCCCACCCAGTCCAGGTGATGCTGAGAAGAAACTCAAGATCGGATACTACAAGAACAAATGTGATCATCACGTGGATGTGGAGGCTATCGTAAGGAAACATGTCGGAAGCTTCAACGATGGCATGAAAGCAGGGCTTATCCGCCTCTTCTTTCACGACTGCTTTACCCGGGTAAGATCTCGATCAAGCTAGACATCGGTTGCAATATTATGTATTACTGGTAGTAAATACATGCTTATGTTCATAAGTACTCAATTGCATTTTGATGCGCGGTGGTTCAGGGTTGCGATGCGTCCATTCTGCTCGATCCAACCAGCGACAACCAGCAGCCGGAGAAGTTCGGCATACCCAACTTCCCGAGCATGCGCGGCTACGAGGTGATCGACGCCGCCAAGGCGGAGCTCGAGGCGAAATGCCCCGGCAAGGTCTCGTGCGCGGACATCGTCGCCTTCGCCGCCCGCGACGCGTCCTACTTCCTCAGCGGCGGCGGCATCAACTTCGACATGCCCGCGGGCCGCTACGACGGCAACGTGTCCCTGGCCAGCGAGACCCTCCCCAACCTGCCGCCGCCGTTCGCCGGCCTCCAGCAGCTTGAGAAGATGTTCGCCGACAAAGGGCTCGACAGCTTCGACATGGTGACGCTCTCCGGCGCGCACAGCATCGGGCGCTCCCACTGCTCGTCCTTCAGCCGCGACCGCCTCCCTCCCAGCGCCACCTCCGACATGGACCCGGCGTTCGCCGCCGGGCTGCAGGCTAACTGCTCGTCGGCGAACGGCGCCGACAACACGGTGGTGGAGGACCACGAGACCCCCGACGTCCTGGACAACCAGTACTACCAGAACGTGCTCGACCGCAAGGTCCTCTTCACGTCGGACGCCGCGCTCACCTCCAAGGACATGACCAACAACCTGGTGCGTGTCTACGCGATCTTTCCGTGGCTGTGGCAGCAGAAGTTCGAAGAAGCCATGGTGAAGATGAGCCGCATCGAGGTCAAGACAGCCGCCACCGGGGAGATCAGGAGGACGTGCCGCGCCGTCAACAGCAAGCCGTGATCAGATGGCCGGCCGTAGTTCGCGTGCCTGGTGATGAATTAACTCTGACGCTGTTTTATCTACTTTTCCCCCTAATTTTGATCCGTTCTATTGTTGCGCTTGTGCTGTAACAAAATGGTTGTTTTCTTGGAATTCATTATAGGGTGTTAATTGTTTTCTACGGTGTTATGGTCAGATCTTGGCATTATTTTATCATACTTGACAGGTACTCCATGTGTCTGCATCGGTCAGGCTACTACTATGGAAATAGAGCAGACTGTACTGTCGATGCGTGTGCATCGACCCAAGTTATACATCCGCAGGGAAATATCATTGTTGTCCGAAGCAGGAAAATGTGTCGCACGGCACGTCGATTCGCTAGACATGGTAGGGTGCTTACTGCTAATTGGAGTCCTAATAATTCTGGACGCAGGAATTTCAAGAGAAATGGTTTAATCCTGCAGGAATCAGTAAAACTCACTCTCGTTTTGCGAAGGATTTTTAAGTTTGCTGAAATCCAACAGTTTAATTTAGGACGCAAGAATTTCAATAGAAATAGTTTAATCCTGCAGGAATCAGTAAAACTCATTTTCCACTTAAAACCCCTTCAGAAAACTTTAAAATCCCCTTGTTAGGCAGAAATGAATGAGAGTCCGGTAGGCCGTAGGCTCATGTCATCTGATCGGTCTGTCCACACACAGTCCGCACAGTAAGATCATGGGCTCATTGTCGGGTATAAGGCCCAGCCCGGGAAAATGCTACACCTGTTGGGCTGGATGGACTCGCCTACCCCCCCGCGCGTCCCCCCCCCACCATTGGT
>NC_028451.1:46690941-46705826 GCF_000263155.2 Setaria italica | reverse complement strand
AGCCTAGATGCAAGCATGGATGACAAGTTAAGAGGAGCTAAGCTAATCACACGTGAGTATATTTGAACGTGTAAAATGTTTACATGTGCCGAATTAGTAATTTGAAAATACATGTAGCAAATTAGTAAGCATATGAGCTCTGAATTTCTGAAGCGTATCAGTTTTGTTTCCTTGCTGATGAATGAAGATTGTTGTAAATATTATTAGTGGTATCGTTTCAGTACCAGTTGGAATCTCAAATGGTAGTACAATCAAATTTGCACCATATAAATGCAACAAAATAATGAAGCAACATTAGGGGAAATTAAAGTGTAAAGAATTGAAAATGAAAAAAAATAGCACAGTGAGCAGGAGCGTAGCCGCGTAGTATTCTCTCGATCTCACACGTCAGGTTCGAAGGTGCACCCGCCCTCGGTCATCTGAGGGTAGTTCCGACCATCAATTAGCCGGAGTATGGGTTGTTGATGAAGCCGCACACCTTCCTGATCTCCCCATTGGCGGCGGTCTTGACCTCAACGGCGCCCATCTTCACCATGGCCTGCCCGAACTTGTACTGCCACAGCTTCGGAGAGAAGGCGGCCTCGTACACCAGTCGGATCGTCTCGTTCGACTTGAGGAGCGCGGCGTCCGACGCGAAGAGCACCCTGCGGTTGATCACGTTCATGTAATACTGGTTGTCCAGCTGGTCGGGGGTCTTGTAGTCCTGCGCCACCAAGTTGTCGGAGCCGGTCGGCGACGTGCAGTTGGCCTTGAGCTTGGCGGCGAGCGTGCGGTCCATGTCCGAGGTGTTGCTGAGGCGGTCGGGGAAGGAGGAGCAGTGGGAGCTGCCGATGCTGTGCGCGCCGGAGAGTGCGACCATGTCGACGGTGTCGAGCCCCTTGGCGGCGAACATGGCCTTGAGGCGCGGGACGTCGGCGAACGGCGGGGGCAGGTTGGGGAGGGTCTTGCTGGCGAGGGACACGTTGCCGTCGTAGCGGCCCGCGGGCATGGCGAAGCTGATGGCGCTGCCGCTGAGGAAGTAGCTGGCGTCGCGGCCGGCGAAGGCGACGATGTCGGCGCAGGACACGACGCCAGGGCAGTCCGCCTCGAGCTTTGCCTTCGCCGCGTCGATGACCTCGAAGCCGCGCAGGCTCAGGTTCGGGATGCCCAGCATCTCCGGCTGCCGGTTGGCGTCGGTCGGCTTCAGCAGAACGGAGGCGTCGCAGCCCTGATGAACACGTCCCGATGGATCGAGTAAATACATTGTCAGCTGGATAAAGTATACTTGCTGATCAAAATACAGGAAACTACTGATTGTGATCTTACCTCGACGAAGCAGTCGTGGAAGAACAGGCTGGACGAGCCCTGCTTGGATGCTAGCGTTGGCGCCGCGCACGGCCTCCCTCACGACGCCTTCCGCTCCGGGGCACTTGTTGTCGTAGTATCCGAACCTGAGCCCGGCGGCCGGCGGGCTAGGTGTGGGAGGAGGAGAAGAATAAGGGGGTGGGCTCGGTGTCGGAGGATAGGTGGGTGGGCTCGGTGTCGGAGGATAGGTGGGTGGGCTCGGTGTCGGAGGATAAGTGGGTGGGCTCGGCGTCGGAGGATAAGTGGGTGGCGGCGGCGGGGTGGGGTTGCCGTCGCCATAGCCGTAGCCGCCGTAGCCGGATTGGCACGACACGGAGCCGAGCAGCGCGAGTACGGTGAGAACGGCGAGCTTAGCGGCCATCCTTGGTTAGTTCTTCCTCTGCCAAGTCTTCTGTGTGTTCTCGAGTGTTATAATCGACTCGAGAGGCAAGGACTGCTGGGATGAAGAGGAGTTGCCGTGTTCCATGTCAATTTATAGCCACGTACGGCACGGCCTGAAGGAAGGTGGTGCTGACTGCTGTACTCGGAATGTTTGGAGCGCACGTCGCGACGTGCAAATCGGTGCAAGTCAACCGGGGGGACATGGCAACAACGCAAGCACGGCTGCGACAAAGTTGACCTGCTGCTAATTTCCCCGATTAATTAAGCACGGTGACGCTGATTCTGCGAGGGAGTACATAATTTGACTTGTGGTTTGGGTACGGTACTCCATGTTTTTTCTATCTGCAAATACACAGCTAGTGTTTCAGATGATAATTTTGCTACATATATCATGCAGCTGTAGGCTTGAATCTGTTTAGATTATTACTGGATACAGCTATCGGAGTGCGCTTTGGTCCGGGATGTCTCCCGTTCATCAGGCTGCTTGCGGTACAGAATTGTCAATTGTCGTCGGTGCGTGCATCCGTACATGCATCCATGTAGTATGTTCTAATCCTGCCGTGTTTTTTTCTTGGTCCATCTAGCCTGTTGTATTGTATTCTAGAATGTAGATCATCCCATCCATTCTCTCCTTTGTATTTTACGGTGGTGAGCATCATAAGGGTATATAAGGTAAGAAAAATTTAACTATTTTGCGACTCACTCACTTACTCCCTCTGTCTAAAAAAATACAATTCTAACTATATATTTTCCAAAAAAAATTCTAGCTATGTATTTTCCAAAAAATTAGTTACAATCCAGATACATAACTAAAATTGCATTCTTACATTCTTTGTGAAGTAACACATAAAATTTTAGCCTCGCTGATCGGCGGGGCATGAACGCCACTATGCAGCCGTTCTCCTCTACCGGATTCTATGCTTGGCGCATGGAGCAACGGCCTCTTGATGGCTTCGCGGTTTCCATCTGGCAAAACATTGCCATTCCACGGTGTGAGCAGTTCCTATGGCTGGTGCATCATCACCGCCTCTCTTCGGCTGCATTGTTGCATCACCGGAACATTGTGGAATCAAGCGCTTGTGCCTTCTGCGACGCCTACGAAGATCAACACCACCTCCTGCTGCGCTGTCCAAGAGCGGTTGCTGTTTGGCGAGCTATTGGTTGGGTTGCTGCCCCGCACTTGATCTCCTACCGCGACCTGTGGACTCTTGCTGATCTGCCTGACGACACTGCCCCGATGGCATGCTCGGCAGTCATCACGGCGATTCTTTGGAACATCTGGAAAGCAAGAAATGCCCTGGTGTTCAATATCATTTACATTGATACGTCCACAACGCTCCGTAATGCTGCAACGGATCTATGCTTATGAGCACACGGTGCAAATCACTCGTAGACTCTTCCTTTCTCAAGACGCGGTCTTAATTGGTTGTAATTTAGATTACCTATTTTTTTTACCTCTCTGGATCCCCATTACTTATTAATACAATATTCAGGCTGGTGCCGTAGTTCTTAAAAAAATTTGCTTTTGTGGAGTAACACATAAAATTTTGCTTATACCTGGTTACAATTGATTTTTTGCTTATACTAAAATTACAAGTGCTACATATTGGTAATTATACACGCATAAGTGAATACAATTAGAGTGTTGGAGCCTCTTAGGTCATTCTCAATACAAGTGTCATATGAGCTTCATTGTCATTAAATAGCATGCCACATATTCAAAACTATGACATGGTATGTAATTTATAAGGAAAGAAAATAATACAGTTTCATAGGGATGAAACTTGATGTACACGGTTACCAAAAGTCTTGAAGAAGCCTTGAAGCAGGTACGAAACTCCGTTAAGAGGATTTGAGTTTCATCTAAACCCATATCAACAACTCCCATGGTCCCATGGTCACTCGTATACAATTTTAAATGAAATTTTAAATGAAATGCTAATATATGAAAACGTGAACCGAAACTTAACAACTCCCATTGGTCAGAACTTAACAACTCCCATTGGTCAGTTATCTGGTCAGTTATATGAGATACTAACATATATATGAGATACTAACATATGAAACCGTGAAGCGAAACTTTGCATTGAAAGAGAGAGGCAAAATATGGTCAGTTATATGAGATACTAACATATGAAACCGTGAAGCGAAACTTTGCATTGAAAGAGAGAGGCAAAATATGGTCAGTTATATGAGATACTAACATATATATGGTCAGTTATATGAGATACTAACATATATATGAGATACTAACATATGAAACCGTGAAGCGAAACTTTGCATTGAAAGAGAGAGGCAAAATATGAAACCGTGAAGCGAAACTTTCAATTGCATTGAAAGAGAGAGGCAAAACTTTGCATTGAGAGCAAACGGTGAAGCGAAACTTTGCATGCGAAACTTTGCAAAAAACCGTGAGAGCAAACCGTTGCATTTGCATTGAAAGACTAGCTACATGGATGGATGGATGACTTGGTATGGATGGATGGATGACTTGGTATGATCTTCCAAATAACACTTACTTTGGCTATTCATTTAGACTATTCATTTGTTTATATTATATTATTTATGATTATAAGTTGTATTGTTTATATTATATTATTTATGGTTCTTATGGTTCTAAAAGAGAAGGATAAAGAATGTCATGTCTCAGGAGCTAGATCACTTCCCGTAAAGTTATAAACTAAACTTTACATTGTAAAAATTGCAAAGTTTAAATCGCGTGTGCGTTCCGAATGACACTCGAAAATCGCATTTTTTGGAAATCACGCGATGAAACCCTCACGCGATGAAACCTTACACTGTCCGCTATACGGCAAAAGCTAAGGGGTAAGGGCGCATGCACATCCACTCCATCGTCGGAACAGGGGACACTTTAACATTGCAACCACGCAGACACCGAGACATGTACACCCGGACGTGTACATGACGCGTCCAGTCACGCGTACAGTACTAGCCGGTCCAGGCACGTAAGACAAGACATACCAACCGAGACATGTTCGGCACGGCTATACTGCCGGGTGGAACACAGAATTCCAAAGGCACGACACGTTACATTACATCAAGTCCAGGTACTACTACTGACGCCACCTCTGCTCGGGGGTGGCATCATGACACTGGCATACATACAGTGATACAGAGCGCCAGCAAGTACACTAGTAGAGTAGAGTAGTATAGCTCGGAGACACCAGCAGATCACACAAAAGACGGCAAGAGACGCCGGCCGAGCAAGAGACGGCCACCGAACCAGCCTAAACTGCGCGCAGCACCGTCCGTCCGTCCTGCTGGACGGCGGCGACGGGCCTTGTCGCCTAGACCTTGGTGAAGCGGAGGTACCCCTTCTTGGATGGCAGGTCTGCGGTCTCGAACCCGTCGGGGAACAGCTTCCTGGCCTCCTCGTCGGAGACGCTGGGCCCGATGACGACGCGGTCGCCGGGCTTCCAGTTGGCGGGTGTGGCCACCTTCCCCTTGTGCCTTGCCGCCGTGAGCAGCGAGTCCACTGCCCGGAGCACCTCGTCCATGTTCCGCCCCGTGCACGCCGGGTACAGGAAGCTCAGCTTCACCGTCCGGTCGGGCCCGACGATGTGGAGCGTGCGGGAAGGGAGGTTCACCCCCTGCGCGTCCTTCTCGTCCGGGTCCACCATGTTGAGCTGCTTGATCGCCGACCGGTCAGGGTCCGCCAGGATCGGGTACGTCAGGTTCGTCCCCGGCTTGTAGGCCTCGATGTCCTTGATCCACTCCTTGTGGGACGCCACGTCGTCGCAGGAGATGCCCAGCAGCTTCACGCCACGCTTCTTGAACTCCTGCGCGTACCCCGCCATCGCCGCCATCTCCGTCGTGCACACCGGGGTGAAGTCAGCTGCAGATTGTTGGTACACGGAGCAAAAAGGAATGAGCGGACTCCAAAAGCATAGCCAAGAGAAGCACGGAGCGAAGGATTAGGCCTCTATGGAGACAGGAAGATAGCATACCGGGATGGGAGAAGATGATGACGTAGCCGTCGCCGATGAAGTCGTGGATGCGGATTCGGCCATGGGTGGAGTCCAGCTCCAGGTTGGGGACGGTGTCGCCGATGGTAAGGCCCGGCATGGTGGTGGACGGACGAGACGATCGATGCTTCGAGGCGCGCTGCTTGCCTGCTACCACTGGCCACACAAAGCTACAGCTACAAAGCTTGCCTCCAATTCCAAGCAGGGCGGCACTGGCCGCATTTGTAGGAGAGGTCGATGACGGGCTCGGTGGAGAAGTGGCACCGAGGCGAAGTGCATGGGCGCCGCGTAGGTGGCTTCGTGTCAGCTGCCTCAGGCTGCTGCGTTTAGTATGCTTGACCTGCCCCCACCCAAACTGGTATAGCGTCAGAGTTCGGAGCCAGCTGGCAGCTTCAGAGCGGCATTTGGTTTGTTCTGGAGATGGGCCGTCTGCAGCTCGGTGGCAATGTCGTTGTGCAGCTAGCTAGCGACGACACATCGAGGTCGACGGCAGCACACGAGGTTTAGTTGCCCAACGACCAAAATCATACTGTAGCGTTTGTTTATATTTATAAATTATTATCCAAATATTGATTAATTAGGTTCAAAAGATTCGTCTCGCAAAGTACAACTAAATTGTGCAATTAGTTTTTGATTTCGTCTATATTCAGTACTCCATGCATGTACCGTGAGTTTGATGTGATGGGGAATCTTCTTTTTACATAGTGCCAAAGTTGAAATTTTAGGTAACTAAACAAGGCCGAGTGGGGGGGTGTGGTGTAGGGTCTATTCAAGCAGATCGGGGATATTCGGATCGGATATTCGGATGCTAACTAGGAGGACTAAACATGAGCTAATTATAAAACTAATCGCAAAACCTCTAGGCTAAATCGCGAGACAAATCTATTAAGCCTAATTAATCCATCATTAGCGAATGTTTACTGTAGCACCATATTGTTAAATCATGGACTAATTAGATTTAATAGATTCGTCTCGCGATTTAGCCTAAGGGTTGTGAAATTAGTTTTGTAATTAGTCTATATTTAATACTCCTAATTAGTATCAAACATTCGATGTGACAGAGGCTAAAATTTAGACCGGCATCAAACACCCCCGATGCCGAGATTTTTATCGCGGGGATACGTACTAGCATAGCAGATAAGGACAAGGCAGATTTTACCTCACTTTGCCGCCTCTGGTGCAAATAAAAGCACGTTTTGTTTTCAGATCAAAAGTGCTCCCGAACAAACCTGTCATCTGTTGCTTAGCTGAAATCAACTCATCCTAAAGCACAGTCGCCCCCGTATGGTACCTGTCTGTGTTGAAACTCGGTGCCTGGCTCTGGCGCCGTATCAACCTTTGCCATGCGATGCAAGCAGCGAGCCGCCGCCCTCCCGCCAACCTCGATCTCTTTCCCCCTTAGCTGGCAGCTTCACGCGCCGCTGCGGATCTTTATCCCGGTGACGACCGCTTATACGACTTCGATCCGAAGCGTAGTTAATTACGGGTTACGTGTTCCACATGCTAATCATCAGCTGGTAGCAACGGGATTAATTACGTTGGATTAGCCTCTGAATTAACAAGCAGAGCATGGTATAATTATGTCCTGGCGGCGTGGTAATGGTAACAGGGGGTCGTCGCTTTCGGGCGCGGCCGAGGACAACACTATGCTGTGCTCCTGATCGGGCCAGCCAGAGGGTTACTTCACGGTACCATCTGTCTGTCCTGTGCGTGGCGCATCTACAGTTACGGCTCTCCGCGGCGCGGCCAAAAGGTTTCCTTTCCAGGGGCTTCGACGCCTTTGTCGTCCCGTCCTCGCTACCTGCTGCTACCACAGCGGTCCCACGAGGCGCCTGCGATTCTGTGGGCGTGCGAGCTCTCGCCCCCAGCCCGGTGCTGATCCCAGGAGTCAAAACCGCCGATAAGCACGGCGGGCGGCTGGCTCGGGCGTTCCATCCGCCGAGCGAAAACGCAAAAGCGATGGCTAATCACGCACTAATAGTTGTCTGACCCCGATTGACAGGGGATAATACACGGCCAATCTCGCGCCAGCCATCTGCGCCGTTGCCATTCAGGGGCAGGCGGATCGAAACTAGCTAGGTTTGCAGCCACCAGCGATCGATCCGGCCGGTGTCCGGGGTGTGGGGCCGGGCTTGCCATCTCGGGCAGCGGCCGCGAGGGGAAAGCAGAGTGCAACGGCCCGGTCGCCTGCCTGCCGCTGCCCGGTAGCTGTCGATCGCCGCCCGGTTGATGCCGCCGCTACTTACCATCCCCCTCTGCCCTCTCCTCGTCAGCGGAACAGTGAAAACCAAAACTATGATTCCTCACCGCACAAGGGCGACAAGAGGGGGTGAAGGAGGTTTTCAGGGGGGAAAAAGGAGGGGGGGGGAATGCATCCGGTTGCGGTTGGGCCTGGTTCGGCTGTGTCTATGATAGAATGCATGCAGTCCCGGTAATGTGCCCGTACTCCCTTGGGGGTCGAACAAAGGCGGCAGGGGGGGGGCCCCCGGGGGCGCGGGATTGGGAGGTGAGAGGAAAAGCGCCCGATCATGCTCGGGGGGGGGGGGGGGGTGTTATGGTATTTGTTACGACGGGGCGAGATCGCGAGAGGCGCCGGGATTCGCCATTAACGTGCGATACGTGTCGCGTACGAGTTACCGCTAGGAGTTTAGTAACTAACAGCTCGTGCCGCAGCAGGAAAATCCAGGAATGGAGACGGAATGAATGATGAGAACGAAATGCAATCCAGCCCATGTTGGGCCCAACCTGTAACTCCGTATTGGGTCACAATAGAATTCTAGGTGTGGACTGCTGGCCTGCTGGGGGAAGTTTCGGCCTGGTATGTAAGTCCAGACGCGTTACAAAAGGGTCCAATTTGATGCTCCCGGGCTGTTTGTTAGAGGCCCGTCCAAGAAAAGCTGGGCTGTGGTCTACATGCAAACTTGGGCTTTCCAACGTCCATTCTTAGATCTTGCTACAAAAGAGCTGCTTGCTGCTCTTCTTGCTCGATACGCCGCCGCAAATACGCAACGTGGCAGCTAGAGGTAGCCACGAACCAAAGAATTAGGCTTAGAATAGTTGACTGCCAACCATGTCCCTCACGATTCACGTAACGTGTCGGACTCGACGACACCGACCTGCACTGCAAGCCTATCCAACAAAAAACCAGCGTGGCTGCCATCCGCAACCGAGCGCGATCGAGCAGGCTGGAGAGGGCAGCTCCACCACCCCACGAAGGCCCCAGCCGTCGCGTCAACTCGATGCTACAGGCCGTTCCCGGCGCCGCGCCCCGCTTAGCGTTAGTGGGGCAATGAGTGACCTGATCAATCGCCGCCCGTGCGCGCCCCCCTTCGCTAATGATGGATCCGTCCGACCCACGCACGCGCATGGTCCACGGCCGGGCGGGCGTGGGGGTAGTTGGGCATTCATCAGGCGACGATGCTGCGGCAAGTGGGCGTGATCATGGGATCCCCAGCCGCTAGGCCCCGCCGGAACTCGAAGCAAAAACATCGGCTCGGGATCGGATTCCATGGGCAGGTGGATTGGGATCCCTAATCATAAATGGACTGTTCACTTCAACTTATTCAGCCGGCTTATCAGTCACTAAATAATATTTTTCTCTCACAACAAATCAGTCGTTTCAGCTTGTCGGATAATATTTTTCTCTCACAACAAATCAGTCGTTTCAGCTTTTCAACCGACTTATAAGCTGAAGCGAACAGATCCTGCGCGCCGCATTTGTAGGAGAGGTCGATGACGGGCTCGGTGGAGAAGTGTCACCGAGGCGAAGTGCATGGGCGCCGCGTAGGTGGCTTCGTGTCAGCTGCCTCAGGCTGCTGCGTTTAGGGGGTGTTTGGGAGGCATGTGCTAAATTTTAGCACATGTCACATCGGAAGTTTGGACACTAATTAGGAGTATTACCCCCACCCAAACTGGTATAGCGTCAGAGTTCGGAGCCAGCTGGCAGCTTCAGAGCGGCATTTGGTTTGTTCTGGAGATGGGCCGTCTGCAGCTCGGTGGCCTAGTCCGTGGGAACTTTTGGGATCAGCTGAGTTTCCGGCCCAGTAAAACTTCAGTCGAGCATTCGAGCGTAGAGTGACTTTCGGCCACTTTCCTCGTTCAACGAAGCACCACCCACACCAACACAAATGTCACGTTATACACGCAACTCTTTTTTAAAAGGAAAAGCTATAGCTAAAAAAAACGTTATACACGCAAGACACAACTCTGCCTGCACACTGCCTGTCCCATGCGAAGCTTGTGTTCCGCATATTTTCGGCCTGTTCGCTTCAACTTATTTAGCCAGCTTATCAACCACCCAATAATATTTTCCTCTCACAACAAATCAGTCATTTCAGCTTTTCAGCCAGCTTATAACATGCCCGTTTTTATCCTTCCTTGACGTTACCGATGACCAACCATTCAGTTTCAGTACCAGGCAAAGCCCAAGACTTGTCATCGAGGGCCTCTGCCCCTCCCTGTCTTCGCCACCGCCACGACCAGGAACGAGTTGATCAATGGGTAGCACGGACCAGCATTGCGGTTCGACGAAGAAGAACAAAAAAAGTCACTTGGTTGAAGGATGAAGACGGCCGCTGAACCATCCAATTTGGATCTTATTACACGTAAGATGCATCGCATGGAAATTGTCTTTTTTCAGATGCCCGAAAAGTAAGCTTGCCCACTTTTGTAACATTTTTTTACGCTTTTTTGATGTTGCAGATAACCAAACGGTCGGCATCAGGCGAACGCCAAGACGTCCAGCACTCTACCGAACAAAAGCAGCTCTCCGTACTCACTGACGCAGAAGCAGAACCTTCGGTAGCAATGGACAATGGAGTCCACGCAAGCACATCCTTTTATTCACTCAGCAACGAAACAAAAGCGTCCCCAACAACATCATTATTCCAATCAAGCTTATTACAATCACAAGTCACTGAAAAGTGAAAAAGCGACCGCCATCACCATCGTTCATCAACTCAGACGTCGCAAGTGAGCCAGAGCGGCTCGTCGAACTGGCCCATCGGGTCCTCCCCGGCGGGCGCGCCCAGCGACATCGCCTCCACCCCGAGCCCGGCGCTCGAGGGCCCCCACGCCGGCGTCCCGTTCTCGTAGGCGTTGCAGGTGAGCCGCTGGAGCCCCGACCCGTCCAGCCGGCACACGTACAGGTCCCCGTACGGCTGGAACTGGTTGGGCCCCGACACCGGCTCCGCCATCACGCCGCCGAGGTTCGCCGTGAACAGCAGCCACCGCGAGTCCGGGCTGAAGCACACGTGGTTGATCCGCTCCTTGTCCGCCTCCGCGCTGCCCTCGGGCCCGGCCACGTACACGCGCCGCAGCCGGGAGCCGTCGGGCCGCACCAGGTAGATGCTGAACACGGCCGGGTTCGCCGGGTCGTGCCGGTTCGACGAGAACGCGATCAGGCTCCCGTCGGGGGACCAGCTCGGCATCGTGTCGATCCACTCGCCCTCCGTCAGCCGCCGGACGGCGGCGCCGCCGCCCTCCTCCTCCTCGCCGCGCGCCGTGTCGATCACGTACAGGTTCTTGTGCCCCGTGCGGCCGGACCGGAACACCAGCCACCGCCCGCAGGGGGACACCGCCGGGAACGCGTCGTTACCGGCCTCGGGGCGGGTGAGCGCCCTCACCGTCGCCGCGCTCACCTCCTTGCGGTCGTCGGTGAGCTCGCTCGGGTCGAACTCCACCCGCGCGATCCGGACCGTCGCTTTCGGGGTCTCGAAGATGGGGCCCGCGGAGGTGAACACGACCCCGCGCTCGGTGGGGCTCCACGTGGTGAAGAACAGGCTGGGCTCCTTGCTGATCGTCCACCGCCTGGTGCCGTCGGACCGGAGCACCATGACGCCCGGCGTCGCGAAGAAGTCGCCGTTCACGGCGATGTGCGACGCGTCGGGCGAGAAGGACGGGAACGTGCCGTTCACGCGGAGCATCCGGATGGACCTCACAGGGCTCCGCACCGGCTGCAGGTAGGGGACCACCGAGTCGCCAGTAGCGCCGGCGCCGCGGAACCGGTGGTACCCGAGGCGGCCGCCGGACGGCGAGAAGAAGGGGTTGTAGTGGTGGAGGTCCGGGTTGAGGAGCTCGGTGAGCGGGGAGAAGCGCTCGGTCTCGAGGTCGAACAGCTCGATGTGCCGCTGCGCGCGGTCCTTCCGCCGCGTCGCGACTGCGATCCAGCGGCCCCCACCTCGGCCGGCCGCGGCGGGGGTGAAGCAGTGGAGCCCCGGCGGCGTCACGCGGCGCTCGCCGTCGCCGGTGGGCTCGAGGGTGTCCGGCGAGAGGTCCACCCGGAACACGCTCCACCACCCGTCGTCGGCGACGCGGTGGAAGAAGAGCGTGCGCTCCCCGTGCCAGGTCGGCCACCCGCCCCGCCCCGCGACCACGACGCGGCGCGCCGGGTCGGCGGCGCGGAACACGGCGATCTCCGTCTCCAGGACCCGGAAGTCGAACGCCCAGGGCCGGTCCCCGTACGACGCGACTGCGACGAGCTCCCCCGACGCCGACACGGCGGGGCTCATGTCCACGACGCCCCTCGGGGTGACCCGCTCCACCGCCCCGCCCTCGCCGCCCAGTCCCGCCGCGTGCACCGCCGCCCAGCTCCGGAACGGCCGGTCCGGCTTCTCGTGCGCGGAGACGAAGTACACCCGCCCGCCCCGCACCGTGGGGCGGTCGTGGAACAGGCTGCCCTCGGCCGCCGGGAGCGGCTCGGGGCGCTCGGACCCTGGTCTGGAAAGGAACAGGCTCGCGGCGCCCGTCCGCTCGGAGACGAACGCGACCGCGTCGCTGGCGTCGTCCGCGAACTGGGCGTTGAAGTTGACGGACACGCCGTCCGTGTGCCGCCGCTCGTCGAGCATCTTCGCGTCGGGGACATCGTCCGGGGCCGCCGGCGGCACGGCGACGGAGAAGACGTCGAAGCCGAAGCGGGAGACGCCGAAGGAGGCGAAGACGATTGTGCCCGTGGGCTCCATCGGGGCTTGGGAAGCGACTGGTGGATGCTCCTTGTTCGTTTGTGTGATGGACACGACTGATGGTGCGCGCGAGCCGCGAGCTGAGCTGTGAGTAAAGTGACGTGGTGTGTGCCCGTATTTGTAGGTTGGTGGTGGGGCCCACGTGGGGAAACAATTATCTGCTTGGGGGTCTTTAGTTCCCAAATTGGTAGTGGCAAAGTTTGCATTTTGCCATAAATACGCAACTGTAGTATTTCATTTGTATTTGTGAATTATTATCCAAATATTGACTAATTAGGCTCAAAAGATTCGTCTCGCAAAGTACAACAAAACTGTGCAATTAGTTTTTGATTTCATCTACATTTAGTACTCCATGCATGTACCGTAAGTTTGATGTAATGGAGAATCTTCTTTTTGCATAGTGCTAAAATTGGGAATGTATTTGTGAATTATTGTCCAAACATTGACTAATTAGGCTCAAAAGATTCGTATCGTGAAGTACAACAAAATTGTGCAATTAGTTTTTGATTTTATCTACATTTAGTACTCCATACATGTACCGCAAGTTTGATGAAGAATCTCTTTTTTATAGTGTCAAAGTTGGAAAAAAGACTAAACAAGCCCTGGGACGTGGTGGACTATTGGAGTGGTTTGTCGGGGCACTGCAGTGATGGAGCCACGTGTGGTGGCGGGGTGTGAACGGGCGTGTGGCGAAAGGAATCTGTGGATCACGTAGCCGTGCACGACCGATCACACGATCACGCCTGCGGGTAGAGCGTATCCTCTGCAGCTCGTGACAGCGGCCCACCGGCCACGTCAGTAGAGAAAAAACAATACTCTATCGTGTAGCACCATAAAAAAATTGCAAACGAGTTCGCATGCATATCATGGTCCTAATCACCGACATTTTTTTTTGTTTGTTAGCTTTTTTTTTTAAGATTCTTACAAATACGTCCCTGGTGGAACCATTTCAAAATCTGGACCCTTAGCTTAGCACCATCCACGCTGGCGCCAAGCTTACACGTCTCGGCGCTAGTCATCCTGGCGCCAAGGTCCATGCGCAGCTGCTGACGCGGATGCCGATGTGGCGGGGGCTTGGCGCCATGGATCTTGGCGCCTCCTCGGAATAATTATACTTGTTTCGTTCGAAACGCAAAGAGGCATGGGGTAAATTGCTCGGCGCCAAGACCTATGGCGCCAAGCTTGGCGCTAAAGAGGTATGGGGTAAATTGGTCAGCGCCAAGCTCCCGCCACGTCGGCATCCGCATCAGCAGCTGCGTATGGACCTTGGCGCCAGGATGGCTGGCGCCGAGACGTGTAAGTTTGGCGCCAGCGTGGATGGCGCCAAGCTAAGGGTCCAGATTTTAAAATCGTTCCGTCAGAAGCGTATTTGTGAGAAACTTTAAAAAAAAGAGCTAAAAAATAAAAAAGACGGTCCTAATCACGCCAGAATGTGTAATTTATTGGTAGAGAGGGTAATTAGCTTCCACGAAACTGCTGTGGTTAGAGAGCGTGTTACCACTATGCTGGAGCCTGGAGGACGTGTAAAGTCAAGCGAGCGATGCTCTAAACATAACATGGGACTCCACGAGCAGAGTGTACCTTACTCGAAAGGGAGGAAAGTTCATGGGTAGGCGTGAACGCAGACGAGCAACAAGCATGGTTGGCAGATTCGAGTTTTGGTCGAGGCACAATCCTACATCGTTTGAGAGCTTGCTTGCCAAGAAACGTTTTCGTAATCACGGTGTGTGCTTGCTCATCATCTGCTAGACCATCCCCACGTTACGCCAAGAAGCTTTTCCGTAATCAGTGTTCGCCTCTGCTCCCTAAGAGTAGGCCACGCACACGCAGAGACTTCAGCGTCTGTGAGACTGAGGTCCTGTTTAGGTCTTGTTTAGTTCCCAATTTGGGAGTGCCAAAGTTGGAATTTTACCATAAATGCGCAACTGTAGCATTTCGTTTGTATTTGTGAATTATTGTGCAAACATTGAGATCCCATGCTCAAAAGATTCAACTCGCAAGGGACAACGGTCCTACTGCTGATGGTGAGGATTACGTCGACAGTTCCGACAGCGTTTGACTCTTGAAGTTTGAAGTCCATGAGAAACATGTCTGTCTTGGTCTGACGGCGTCGCTTTTCCAAGTTTCCGGATACGGCATAAAGCATGTAGTTTGACTGCAGCTCCTCCGTCTACCATCAACCTTGTGAGGGGGCTGCCCGTCAACGTGCCCTTTA